>NW_026708414.1:32500-35000 GCF_902713425.1 Acipenser ruthenus | reverse complement strand
GCCACTCTCCCATAAAGGCCAGTTTTGTGAAGCACCCGGGCTATTGTTGCCATATGCACAGTGTCTCCCAGCTCAGCCGTGGAACACTGTAACTCCTTTAGAGTTGCCATAGGCCTCTTGGTGGCCTCCCTGACTAGTGCCCTATACGCCCGGATACTCCGTTTTTGAGGACGGCCTGTTCTAGACAGATTCACAGTTGTGCCATATTCTCTCCATTTCTTAATAATGGACTTTACTGTGCTCTGAGAGGATATTCAATGCCTTGGAAATGTTCTTATATCCTACCCCTGATTGGTGCTTTTGAAGAACCTTATTCCGGATTTGCTTTGAATGTTCCTTCACCTTCATGATGTAGTTTTTGTTAGGAAATGTACTAACCAACTGTGGGACCTCCCAGAGACAGGTGTATTTAACCTGAAATCATGTGAAACACCTTAATTGCACACAGGTGGACTCCATTCAACTAATTATGTGACTTCTAAAGACAATTGGTTGCACCAGAGCTTATTTAGGTGTGTCATAGCAAAGGGGGTGAATACTTATGCAATCAATTATTTTCTGTTTTATATTTGTAATTAATTTAGAACAAGTTGTAGATTTTATTTTTCACTTTGACATTATGGACTTTTCTTGTGTTGATCAGTGGCAAAAACTCCCAATTAAATCCATTTTGATTCCATGTTGTAACACAATGAAATGTGGAAAAGTCCAAGGGGGGTGAATACTTTTGAGAGCCACTGTATTTCTTAGCAGACACCCTTATCCAGGACGACTTACAATTGTTACAAGATATCACATTATTTTTACATACAATTATATTATTTTTCTACATACAATTACCCATTTATACAGTTGGATTGTTACTGGAGCAATCTAGGTAAAGTACCTTGCTCAAGGGTACAGCAGCAATGTCCCCCACCTGGGATTGAACCCACGACCTTCTAGTCAAGAGTCCCGAGACCTAACCACTACTCCACACTGCCGCACTGACCATAGTCAAAATTGAGCTACATGACCAGAGTCACCATTGAGCTACATGACCAGAGTCACCATTGAGCTACATGACCAGAGTCACCATTGAGCTACATGACCAGAGTCACCATTGAGCTAAATGACCATAGTTAGAATAGAATTGACTAGAGTCAGAATAGTGCTACACTGGAGGCTGTGTGGTCCAGTGGTTAAAGAAAAGGGCTTGTAACCAGGAGGTCCCCGGTTCAAATCCCACCTTAGCCACTGACTCACTGTGTGACCCTGAGCAAGTCACTTAACCTCCTTGTGCTCCGTCTTTTGGGTGAGATGTAATTGTAAGTGACTCTGCAGCTGATGCAAAGTTCACACACCCTAGTCTCTGTAAGTCGACTTGGATAAAGGTGTCTGCTAAATAAACACATAATAATAATACATTACCATAGCCACAAAAAACCTTAGTGGACAAAGTGGGTCTGGGTGGCCGAGCGGCAGTTCCAGGAGGTCGGCATGAAGTAGTGACTTGCTCTCATAATGCTATTAGATAACAGATACACTGGGGGGGTAAGTGCATATTACTAAGGGCATGGTCTTTTGATCAAAAAAATATTTAAGTAAAAATAATAAGTCAAGCCATGTGGGAGGCTCTGCACCCCGGGCAGAGTTCCCATTCACCCCTGGCAGCTTCCACTTCCCTGGAAGTCTGTCTGTTGCCCTCCCGTGCCTGGCGCCAGATCAGGTCGGGCTGGAGGCTCTGTTTTCGGCTTGGGGAGGCGGTGGGTCCCCTTACAGTCCTGGACTTCCATGCTGATGGAAGTATGCTGCCCTCCCGCGCCTGGCGCCAGATCAGGCCGGGCTGGAGGCTCTGTTTTGGGCTTGAGTAGGCAGTGTGGGTCCCTTACATTTTTTTATTTTTAATGCACTTTAAGTCTCTTGCCTTCACGGGGTTTGGAGGCTCTGTTTTGGGCAACAGTGTGCCATTTGTGTCGCTGACTTTCAGTGCACTTGAAGCCTGTTGCCCTCGTGGGGTTTGGAGGCTCTGTTTTCAGCAGCAGTGTGCCGTTTGTGTCCTTGGTGACCTCCATGTTTTTGCTGCTAGAGACTAAGTCCCGTTGTGGACATGGTCGTGTCTACCTTCAATGCGAGCCTTTTGGTGGACATGGTCATTGGCCAAGCACTTTAAAAAAAAAAATCCTATCTTTAACATTAGATGACCATAGTCCGGACTTTTTTGGCTCCGCCAGAAACTAAGAGTTGAAAAAGACATAGTCATGTCGCCTATCTTTAACATGACATGACCATGACCATAGCAGGGCAGTTTATGGAAGTCTGTAAACGGCCGAGATTGAAATGTCCTGCGGGGTGGCAGCGACTCCTTGGCAGTGTGACTTCGGCCCCGTTGCCCATAAAGACTCCATGTCTGAGATACAACGGGGGGACCCGCGGAGATTTCCGTCGACAGGGTTTTTAGAACAAAAAATATTTCTAAGTCAGGACGGAGGTGTCAGAAAAATGCTTGTGAGTGATCAGT
>NW_026708414.1:20000-22500 GCF_902713425.1 Acipenser ruthenus | reverse complement strand
TGTTGGACTTTTGAATGACAAATGTTCGTTTTGAAAAGTAAATGTTGAAAAACAGGGAAGATCTTCTCCACAGATTAATTACAAATACAAAACAGAAAATAATTGATTGCATAAGTATTCACCCCCTTGAGTCAATATTTGGTAGAGGCACCTTTGGCAGCAATTACAGCCATGAGTCTATTTGGATAAGTCTCTACCAGCTTTGCACATCTGGACACTGCTATTTTTGCCCATTCTTCTTTGCAAAATTGCTCAAGCTCCGTCAAGTTGGATGGGGACCTTTGGTGAACAGCAATTTTCAACTCTTTCCACATATTCTCAATTGGATTGAGGTCCGGGCTTTGACTGGGCCACTCCAGGACATTGACCTTTTTGTTTTTAAGCCACTCCAGTGTGCCTTTGGCTGTATGTTTGGGGTCATTGTCCTGCTGGAAGATGAATCTTCTCCAAGTCCCAGGTCTCTTGCAGACTTCAGCAGGTTTTCCTTCAGGATTTCTCTGTACTTTGCCGCATCCATTTTGCCCTCTATCTTCACGAGCTTTCCAGGCCCTGACGCAGAGAAGCATCCCCATAGCATGATGCTGCCACCACCATGCTTCACGGTAGGGATGGTGTTCTCAGGATGATGTACGGTGTTAGGCTTGCGCCAAACATAGCGCTTAGCGTTGTGGCCAAAAAGCTCTATTCTGGTCTCATCAGGCCATAGAATCTTCTTCCACTTGGTCTCAGAGTCTCCCACATGCCTTCTGGGAAACTCTAGCCGAGATTTGATGCGAGTTCTTTTCAACAATGGCTTTCTTTTTGCCACTCTCCCATAAAGGCCAGTTTTGTGAAGCACCCGGGCTATTGTTGCCATATGCACAGTGTCTCCCAGCTCAGCCGTGGAACACTGTAACTCCTTTAGAGTTGCCATAGGCCTCTTGGTGGCCTCCCTGACTAGTGCCCTATACGCCCGGATACTCCGTTTTTGAGGACGGCCTGTTCTAGACAGATTCACAGTTGTGCCATATTCTCTCCATTTCTTAATAATGGACTTTACTGTGCTCTGAGAGGATATTCAATGCCTTGGAAATGTTCTTATATCCTACCCCTGATTGGTGCTTTTGAAGAACCTTATTCCGGATTTGCTTTGAATGTTCCTTCACCTTCATGATGTAGTTTTTGTTAGGAAATGTACTAACCAACTGTGGGACCTCCCAGAGACAGGTGTATTTAACCTGAAATCATGTGAAACACCTTAATTGCACACAGGTGGACTCCATTCAACTAATTATGTGACTTCTAAAGACAATTGGTTGCACCAGAGCTTATTTAGGTGTGTCATAGCAAAGGGGGTGAATACTTATGCAATCAATTATTTTCTGTTTTATATTTGTAATTAATTTAGAACAAGTTGTAGATTTTATTTTTCACTTTGACATTATGGACTTTTCTTGTGTTGATCAGTGGCAAAAACTCCCAATTAAATCCATTTTGATTCCATGTTGTAACACAATGAAATGTGGAAAAGTCCAAGGGGGGTGAATACTTTTGAGAGCCACTGTATTTCTTAGCAGACACCCTTATCCAGGACGACTTACAATTGTTACAAGATATCACATTATTTTTACATACAATTATATTATTTTTCTACATACAATTACCCATTTATACAGTTGGATTGTTACTGGAGCAATCTAGGTAAAGTACCTTGCTCAAGGGTACAGCAGCAATGTCCCCCACCTGGGATTGAACCCACGACCTTCTAGTCAAGAGTCCCGAGACCTAACCACTACTCCACACTGCCGCACTGACCATAGTCAAAATTGAGCTACATGACCAGAGTCACCATTGAGCTACATGACCAGAGTCACCATTGAGCTACATGACCAGAGTCACCATTGAGCTACATGACCAGAGTCACCATTGAGCTAAATGACCATAGTTAGAATAGAATTGACTAGAGTCAGAATAGTGCTACATTGGAGGCTGTGTGGTCCAGTGGTTAAAGAAAAGGGCTTGTAACCAGGAGGTCCCCGGTTCAAATCCCACCTTAGCCACTGACTCACTGTGTGACCCTGAGCAAGTCACTTAACCTCCTTGTGCTCCGTCTTTTGGGTGAGATGTAATTGTAAGTGACTCTGCAGCTGATGCAAAGTTCACACACCCTAGTCTCTGTAAGTCGACTTGGATAAAGGTGTCTGCTAAATAAACACATAATAATAATACATTACCATAGCCACAAAAAACCTTAGTGGACAAAGTGGGTCTGGGTGGCCGAGCGGCAGTTCCAGGAGGTCGGCATGAAGTAGTGACTTGCTCTCATAATGCTATTAGATAACAGATACACTGGGGGGGTAAGTGCATATTACTAAGGGCATGGTCTTTTGATCAAAAAAATATTTAAGTAAAAATAATAAGTCAAGCCATGTGGGAGGCTCTGCACCCCGGGCAGAGTTCCCATTCACCCCTGGCAGCTTCCACTTCCCTGGAAGTCTGTCTGTTGCCCTCCCGTGCCTGG
>NW_026708414.1:0-10000 GCF_902713425.1 Acipenser ruthenus | reverse complement strand
TTTTATTGCTTCCTCACATTGTCTCGATGAAGACATTTCTGAGTCAACATAAACTCCTAGGTCTTTTTCATAGATCCCTTCTTCAATTTCAGTATCTCCCATATGATATTTATAATGCCCATTTGTATTGCCTGTGTGCAATACGTTACACTTCTCTCTATTAAAATGTAATTTGCCACGTGTCTGCCAAGTTCTGAATGCTGTCTAGATCATTTTGAATGACCTTTGCTGCTACAACAGTGTTTGCCGCCACTCCTATTTTTGTGTCGTCTGCAAATTTAACAAGCTTGCTTACTATACCAGAATCTAAATCATGAATGTAGATTAGGAATAGCAGAGGACCTAATAGTGATCCCTGAGGTACACCCCTGGCTACCTCACTACATTTTGAGGTTTCTCCTCTATTTAGTACTTTCTGTTTTCTACATGTTAACCACTCCCTAATCCATGTGCATGCATTTCCTTGAATCCCTACTGCATTCAGTTTGAGAATTAATGTTGAAAGGGAGGGAAGATCTTCTCCACATTCTTTTGAATGACAAATGTTCGTTTTGAAAAGTAAATGTTGAAAGGCCGGGAAGATCTTCTCCACAGAAGATCCTCCCAGCCTTTCAACTTTTTTTCAGAAAAAATACAATTAAAAAAGGCATCAGTGTTTAATTTCCAGATGATTTTAAACTTGCAGCACATTTCAAACGACTATCGGAACATTATTTCTTTAAAACAAATGTGGATATTATTTATTTTTCAATAAAGGATTTTAAGATTTTTTTCTCAAAGAGTTTCCCAGTTTTCAATCATTTGAAACATGTACTGTCTTCCAAATGCCTGTTCCTAACGAATTGGCTATTCTCCTTGCTTGACACATTCCTATTTTTATGAAATGTAGCAGTTGCATGAGAGGCAGAGCTGCAGCATCTGCCCAGCTAGGAGCTGCCTTGCTGTGCCAAGTTATGCGCTCCATACCCTTGCTGTGCGGATCTTTGTTGTATTTAAAATGACATTTTTACGCAGAGGAGCAGGGTACAGACAAAGGGAGCAGGGGACAGTTCAAAGGGAGCAGAGGGCAGGGTAGATTAAACAGCTTTGTATGTAGATTAAACATATTTATACTGGGGCAGTACACAATAGCCGGGATCCCTGAACTAGCCAATGTTGGAACTTAGTGTGACAATACTGGAATATGACCAGAGTCAGAATAGTGCTACATGACCATAGTCAGAATTGAGTTACATGACAAGAGTCAGAATACTGCTACATGAACAGAGTCAGAATTGAGTTATATGACCACAGCCAGAATCGAAGTAAATGACCAGAGCTACAAAAAAAGCTTTACCTTCTTCTAAGGTATAAAGTCGGTCTCTGTCAACAAGTACAGGTGTTTATACACTGACACAGCCCCTGTGTAAATGAGATCAGGCCTTTATACACTGACACAGCATCTCTGTCAACAAATACAGGTGTTTATACACTGACACAGCATCTCTGTCAACAAATACAGGTGTTTATACACTGACACAGCATCTCTGTCAACAAATACAGGTGTTTATACACTGACACAGCATCTCTGTCAACAAATACAGGTGTTTATACACTGACACAGCATCTCTGTCAACAAATACAGGTGTTTATTTGTACGCCTTTGAACAAATGACAAACAGTATTGCACAGAAACGTCTGGGGTGGTTTAAAATTGACACAAAGCTGCATTTTATCACCAAATGGTCTCAAATTGTAGGTCTGATCACTGTGGACTAGAGCATTTTTGCAATATGTGTGGAACTTTCCTATTTATGGAGGTATGCAGCCTCAAAGCTAGCTGGTTTTTGCTGTGCAGTCAAATCAACTGTATTGAACAGAATGGTATATAACTGCCAGTTTACTAATAATGAAAGAAATCCCCCAAACAGGCAAAAGTGGGTTTAAATTGAAGATCACAACTTCTAGTTTACATTAAACCTGACTATGTGGCTAAGAAATGTGGAGATATTGAGAAACTGGGAGGAAACCATTGACATATTCAGCTATTTTTCTATAACTGCCAGTTTACTACTAATGAATGAAAAATACAAAAAATCACCAAAACAGCCAAAACTGGGCTCAAATTGAACATCTCATCCTCTAGACAGCTTTATTTCTGCAGCGGCAGAAATAAAGCTATCAAAGGTGACGATGCAGGTATGTACCCTATGTGTACTGACACACAGGAGAGCATAGGGGCCTCAGAAGAGCAGGCAATTAATATCGGCGGCTGTGTAGGGCAGGCTCGCTTCAAAAAATGGAAGGCTAATCGCGCTTGGCTAAAGGCTAATCCCAGCGGTTCAGTCATTTGCTCGGTTTGTTCAGCAATTCGTGATCTGGGAACCCATATAAAAGAACGACCTGGAATTGACCAGGCCTTTATGAATGGCACAACTGCAACATCAGCCAAAAAACTAAATGACAAAATAAGTGAACACGGTAAATGCAAGTCTCATATGAAATGTGAACACATAGCGCAAGCCAGACAAAAGCAGGCCATAGAGAAAGCTGCTGAAA
The DNA here is from genome assembly GCF_902713425.1 of Acipenser ruthenus. Lineage (NCBI taxonomy): Eukaryota > Metazoa > Chordata > Actinopteri > Acipenseriformes > Acipenseridae > Acipenser > Acipenser ruthenus. The sequence goes on along the minus strand of NW_026708414.1, from coordinate 7,462 downwards.
ACAGCACTGCAGTGATCGGAAAAAACGACGAGCATAATGATAACAGCCTACATGATTTGTAAAGAAAACGTTTAAGATGCATCCAAACATTTTGCAGCTACAGCAGCTTAATGGATTGGATACTGGGAACATGCTGCATTCCGACCATGCAGGTTGTAATATGCTCTCGTTTGTAGCAGACAAAATGGCTGCACAACTTGCAAAGTATGTAATTGATTATTATTATTATTATTTATTTCTTAGCAGACACCCTTATCCAGGGCAACTTACAATTGTTACAACATATCACATTATTTTTACATACAATTATATTATTTTAGGCAACTATTTTTTTAACATTGTGCCGCTAAAGTCGGGGACAGGTGCTGGCATTGCAGATGAGTTGCTTTCCAGCCTCAATCAGTATGGCATCACTGCAGACATACTTCGAGAGCGTCTGCTGGGTTTTGCAACTGATGGAGCAGCATCGATGCTGGGGAAATACAAAGGGGCAGCATCAATTCTGCGAGAACAGATCAACAACAATCTAATCGAGATTCACTGCATGAACCACAAACTGGAGCTTGCTGTTCATGACGCTGTTCGAACAGTAAAGGAAGCAAGTCATTTTCAGCTATTAATCGATTCACTGTATTCATTTTTTTCACTAAGTCCCAAGAACCAGAGGCAACTTGAAGCTGTGGCTGCTGAGCTCTGTGTACATATACACAAGGTTGGTCGAGTTTCTGACGTCCGTTGGCCGTCATCTTCCTGCACATCGGTGACTGCTTTATGGGAAAGTTACCCTGCCCTTGTTACATTTTTTAGAAATGGTTCAACAGACATCTCACGTTCTTCACAGGACAAAGCAGAATGTGGTGGTCTACTGGGGAAGATGACAAACTGGCTGTTTGTAATGGAAGTAGCAACAATGAAAGATGCACTCGAGACGCTAAAAGCGCTATCCCTGTTTCTTCAAAATAGGAATTCCACTGTCATCACTGTCAAGCCGGAGATTGATGTTGCATTAAAAGCTCTACGTGCTATGAAGGACAGAGATTGAATAAATACCAGCACAATGAACAACGAGTTCTCAAGAGCCGGTGCATTTAAAGGGGTTCCAATCACACAGCCATCTGACGCTCAACAAATGAAATACAGAGGTTTCCGCACGCAGTTCATACAAGCTTTATTTGACAACATCGAAAGAAGATTTGATGATAAAGGGGTCCTGGAGGAGGCAGCCGTACTCAACCCCACATCATGGCCTGTAGAAGAGGATGCAAGAATTTTGTTTGGGGACGATAAAGTTATGAATCTGTGCAAAACTTTAAAATTCAACGTTTCACGACCTCTAACTATAAAGGAATTCAGAGAGCACAAAGATACTCAGCGCATGGGGGATAACCTGAACAAACTGGTAACCACAGTAGGTGTAATTCCTGTGGTCCACTGCTGAATGTGAACGTGGCTTTAGTGTGATGAACCTTATTCTGACCGACCAGAGAAGCCGAATGCATGTAAGCACACTGAACAGCATGCTGTTTGTTTCAATTAACGGCCCCAACATTGACACTTTCCAAGCTGAGAAATATGCAGAGTTTAAAGGATTAAAGAGGGACACCCACTCTGCAGAGGACAAACCAACAGGAAAGAAAAGAAACGAGAAAACGATTGCCCACCATACCAAACTGTTTTCTTAGACCGATCCAGCCACATCTTGGTGATATCGGTGAGTTTAAAACATTTAACTTATCTTACTTATGTTAATTAAAATGTAAAACGAAAATGAAAAATGATATATAAATAAATGGTGTGCATTTACAACTTCATGTCACCAGGAGTCTCCAAATCAGTTAATGTTTGTTACTGGAAATATAGTAGCTGTGTGAAATATTAACCCTTTGCAGTTCATTTATTAAGTGCGTGTCAGGTCCAATTTATTTTCACACACGCAGTTTATTTTAGACGCGCTGTTTAAAAGTATTTTTTTTCACAGTAAAACAGGTTTAAAAGACACTTCAAAACAACAGGACACTCAGTACTGCATCTCCAGCAAACACCTCAGTAATGCGATCCAAGTCATTATTTTATTACTATAACATCTCAAAAAGCTCTGCAAATGTCTGTGATATTCTCTGAGCGCTGGATGCGGAAGCAGCTATCTTGTTTGTGTATGTCCGTGTTATCTATGTAGTGTCGGGTCTATCAGTATTCATGAGATACACCCACTATTTTTTTTTTTTCCGGCTTCTCTCGGCTCCTATCGGTCTCACTCGGCCATTGAATAGTTTTCTCGGCTTTTTCCGGAGAAAAAAGACTAGAGACCTGTTTTTTGTGTCTTTTTGATGATGTCGGACAGGGTCCGACATTGGACCGGAAAGGGAAAATTGCGATGTCAGACCAGGTCCGACATAGGACCGCAAAGGGTTAAGGTAATCCAATCAGAAATGCTAATGACATATTTCAGGTATATAAAGGCTTAAGTTCTTAGTGTATCCACCTGAGGCAATCGTGGCCAGTAGTCGTGCGCAAAATTATACAAATCGAGCAAAAACTTCACAGAAAAAAAACTATATGAAAAGTGCATTCTTAAAGGCGGTGGCTAAGCTGAAAATTAGTGGTTCCCATTAGTGTATGTGTTTTAAAAACATTTAGAACGTCCCTCATACAATGAATTCAGGTATGAATGACAGCCTTTAGTAGACTCAATTCAATATCCATCCACATTATTGTATTTTAGCACCATTGCAGTCACGATTACAATTACAGTTATAAGGTTTAATTACAAACATCATGAAATAATGAGAGTAATTATTCCCAGTGTCACTCCTGGAGGTTGGCCAGACGTCTCTGTGAAAGCTTTTGTATCTTGCTCTTCTCGTTGAATATCTTCACTTTGACAGTTGTCCAATCATGCCTTATATTTGAGTGCTGGAACAAAAAATCCTCCATCTCTTTTTTACCTATAATACAAAATGGAGTGAGGTAACCAGTGGTGTACCACAGGGATCAGTATTAGGCCCTCTGGTATTCCTAATCTACATTAATGATTTAGATTCTGGTATAGTAAGCAAACGTGTTAAATTTGCAGACGACACAAAAATAGGAGGAGTGGCAAACAATGTTGCAGCAGCAAAGGTCATTCAAAATGATCTAGACAGCATTCAGAACTGGGCAGACACATGGCAAATGACATTTAATAGAGAAAAGTGTAAAGTTTTGCATGCAGGCAATAAAAATGTGCATTATAAATATCATATGGGAGATACTGAAATTGAAGAAGGGAACTATGAAAAAGACCTAGGAGTTTATGTTGACTCAGAAAGCTATAAAAAAGGCCAACAAGATGCTCGGATATATTGTGAGAAGTGTTGAATTTAAATCAAGGGTAGTAATGTTAAAACTTTACAATGCATTAGTAAGACCTCACCTAGAATATTGTGTTCAGTTCTGGTCACCTCGTTACAAAAAGGATATTGCTGCTCTAGAAAGAGTACAAAGAATAGCAACCAGAATTATCCTGGGTTTAAAAGGCATGTCGTATGCAGACAGGCTAAAAGAATTGAATCTATTCAGTCTTGAACAAAGAAGACTACGCGGCGATCTGATTCAAACATTCAAAATCCTAAAAGATATAGACAATGTCGACCCAGGGGACTTTTTTGACCTGAAAAAAGAAACAAGGACCAGGGGTCACACATGGAGATTAGATAAAGGGGCATTCAGAACAGAAAATAGGAGGCACTTTTTTACACAGAGAATTGTGAGGGTCTGGAACCAACTCCCCAGTAATGTTGTTGAAGCTGACACCCTGGGATCCTTTAAGAAGCTGCTTGATGAGATTTTGTGATCAATAAGCTACTAACAATCAAACGAGCAAGATGGGCTGAATGGCCTCCTCTCGTTTGTAAACTTTCTTATGTTCTTATGTTTTTATATTAATATAGGTTAATCTATTGAAATACATGGATAGACCTAAAGAATACTACTGTGCGTCATAGAAAAAAAATCTTGTAATACCCAAATGGTAATATTTTCGCTGGGCTCTGAACGATGGTATTATCACTTCAACACATCAGCTTGAGCTCAAAGTGTGGCTTGTGCAGAGCTGGCATTTCAGTCTATCCACCACGCAGACCCGAAAGGGAAGACACATATTGTTCAGACTCAAATCCATATATTACAATAAACAATAGCTGGTTTAGTGTGTATTACCAGGGGTAATACCATCTGAATGGTTCCTGTCCCCAAAACTCTCTCCCCAAAACCTCTCTATGGTATTATTCCCTGGTAGTACACACTGAACCAGCCATTATTCCAGTTGTTAAATGATACAATAATTAACATTTTATATAAAAAAAAAAAAAAAAAACAACAAACAAAAACACAATAACATTTACAGACTAGCCATAATCCCTGGACTGTTCCATTATACAAAGGTGTTTGCTTTACATAAAAAAGTAGCCGCATGTAAGAAACAGGGCATATTTATGATGGTCTTTACACAAATACAGTTTGCACCATATACAGTATATCTGTGTATTTACAAGTAGTCTCAGGCCGATTGGTTTGGTGCAAATTCTGGGGTGAATCAGTTTGTTTTGGATGTTTCATTTATGCCTGCAAATGAACTGAACCGTACTTCAGCATGCACCAAACGACCATTTGTGAAAGGGCTTTTAAAAGACTCAAAAGTACTGTATGCCTAAATTATTGTTTGTTACTAGCAATATTAACACATTGTTTTCTTCACAAAAAAAGGATGTAAATCCCATTTTGATGCAAATACCTTGATAAATCTGACTGAAGGCAAAGATACTGGTACCCAATAAAGTACAGGTGTGTGGATTTGTGTTAATCTGCATATTTGAAAACCAGTTGAATATTTTATATAAAAAATTACACTGCAATATAATTATATGATAATCGTGGTATTTTTTCTGATAGTTATCATACCATGAGAATTTCTTAGCATCCCACCTCTACATCTGACCCTATGTCACACCTACGTCAAACTTATCCAATTGTCAGGAAAATTCATATGGATACCCAAACACCCCACCCCCAATAAAGAAACTAAAAATATAGTAAAATGCCAAAGGATTATGCTATTGGGGGCGGGGAGTGTTTACTTTGAACGGACTCAGACAGAATGTATAAGAAAACTAAATATTCAATATATGTATGGCACCATTACAATCATTACAATCTCACCTGGCATTTGTTTTCTGCTTTCACCTTGTAAGGCTTGAAATAGATAAGCACTTGGTCTTCATCTACTTTGGCCCATCTTGTATACTTTCATCCTGCACAAGATAACAAATACAATTATGAAGTTACTTCATCAGTGGCGGACTGTAGCAAGATTGATTGATGTAGCAATCTCTGTGTCCTCCAGTTTGAAAGATCCACTTGCACACAATAGTGGGCTATATAACTTGATTTCATTAGTATGCTTAGCAATCCCCGGAACAATGAGACCATATAGAAAAAACAATACTTTAATCTGCATTTTCATCATATAACTCTATACATTAAATTAATTTATGAAGTTAATATTTTTTATATATAAATGTATGAAAAATAAATTTGGTTCAAGTACATGTATTGGGGGTTGTTTTAAAACAAAATCTGACAGGGGATATTATATTATTTCTACCATTTTCCCTGCACCTGGAATCTGTGTCTATTTCACAAACACCAAAGTTGGGATTCATTTAAAACAATAAAATCACCAGTTTGTTTTATTGTTAAATAAAAAAATAAAAAAAAAATAGTAAATGGGGAAAACTGACTTGGCTTAGTGGCTGCCATGGTTTTATAATTGACATATAAATTAAATCAATGTCTACATAAGACATATTAAAAAGTGGATGAGTAAAGGTCTCCACACACCAGACACAAAGTGATTTTTTAATTGGCAACGACTCCCGACGAGACCTTTCGCAGCGACATGACCACACAAACCAGCAGCGATAGGTTTGAAAATTGCCAGATCTATACAACTGTTCAAAATTGCTATTGACAGAACTATGATCAAGACTGGTACTACTTATCAACATGATGTGGAAATTATGAGTGTCTTCTCTGATGGTATTTCAACACATATGGCAATAAATCACACATACCAGGCTTATCCAGTTCTTTCGAAATGGACTCCCATATATTCCCTTTCAAATCTGTATCTTTATAATTGTGATGGCCTTTGTCATAAAGCTCTGGGTAGTTTTTCAACGACAAGTATTTTTCCTCCGTCATTTTGGAAACTGCTTCACCCTGCTGGACCACGTGCATTGAAGCTGTTCTCCGATTGCTCAATGCCCTAGTTGACGTGCGTCAAATCGCAAAAAATCGGATTCAATCCTATTTATTTCTCGTCAGTCCAGTGCTGCCCTGGTACCGTTCCTGCGTAGCTTGTCGTGTGAAAGATACTTATCAAAAGTATAGGTTCTATTCATTTTGACGCATCACTGCACAGTTTCGCTTGTCGCATTGCATCTTAAGTGCCCGAAATGCCTTATAAATGCATATGCACAACAGTATCTCTTTCATACTGACCGGAAATTTCAGTTTTTCACCACCACCATCCCTGTACTGTAACAATCGTCCGCTAACAACACCTTTTGGATTTTCTTTTCCACTGTCCCCTTAATTGACCTGGCTGTGTGGCATGGAGCATTGTCCTGCTGGAAAAACCAATCCTCAGAGTTGGGGAACATTGTCAGAGCAGAAGGAAGCAAGTTTTCTTCCAGGACAACCTTGTACTTGGCTTGATTCATGCGTCCTTCACAAAGACAAATCTGCCCGATTCCAGCCTTGCTGAAGCACCCCCAGATGAGTCCAATTTTCAGCTTTGCCCAACACCTGGTCGTCTAATGGTTAGACGGAGACCTGGAGAGGCCTACAAGCCACAGTGTCTCGCACCCACTGTGAAATGTGGTGGAGGATCGGTGATGATCTGGGGGTGCTTCAGCAAGGCTGGAATCGGGTAGCTTTGGCATGAAGCAAGCCAAGTACAAGGTTGTCCTGGAAGAAAACTTGCTTCCTTCTGCTCTGACAATGTTCCCCAACTCTGAGGATTGGTTTTTCCAGCAGGACAATGCTCCATGCCACACAGCCAGGTCAATCAAGGTGTGGATGGAGGACCACCAGATCAAGACCCTGTCATGGCCAGCCCAATCTCCAGACCTGAACCCCATTGAAAACCTCTGGAATGTGATCAAGAGGAAGATGGATGGTCACAAGCCATCAAACAAAGCCGAGCTGCTTGAATTTTTGCGCCAGGAGTGGCATAAAGTCACCCAACATCAATGTGAAAGACTGGTGGAGAGCATGCCAAGACGCATGAAAGCTATGCTTGAAAATCAGGGTTATTCCACCAAATATTGATTTCTGAACTCTTCCTAAGTTAAAACATTAGTATTGTGGTGTTTTAAAAATGAATATGAACTTATTTTCTTTGCATTATTCGAGGTCTGAC
>NW_026708413.1:52500-55000 GCF_902713425.1 Acipenser ruthenus | reverse complement strand
CAATCTCGGCCGTTTACAGACTTCCATAAACTGCCCTGCTATGGTCATGGTCATGTCATGTTAAAGATAGGCGACATGACTATGTCTTTTTCAACTCTTAGTTTCTGGCGGAGCCAAAAAAGTCCGGACTATGGTCATCTAATGTTAAAGATAGGATTTTTTTTTTTAAAGTGCTCGGCCAATGACCATGTCCACCAAAAGGCTCGCATTGAAGGTAGACACGACCATGTCCACAACGGGACTTAGTCTCTAGCAGCAAAAACATGGAGGTCACCAAGGACACAAACGGCACACTGCTGCTGAAAACAGAGCCTCCAAACCCCGCGAGGGCAACAGGCTTCAAGTGCACTGAAAGTCAGCGACACAAATGGCACACTGTTGCCCAAAACAGAGCCTCCAAACCCCGTGAAGGCAAGAGACTTAAAGTGCATTAAAAATAAAAAAATGTAAGGGACCCACACTGCCTACTCAAGCCCAAAACAGAGCCTCCAGCCCGGCCTGATCTGGCGCCAGGCGCAGGAGGGCAGCATACTTCCATCAGCATGGAAGTCCAGGACTGTAAGGGGACCCACCGCCTCCCCAAGCCGAAAACAGAGCCTCCAGCCCGACCTGATCTGGCGCCAGGCACGGGAGGGCAACAGACAGACTTCCAGGGAAGTGGAAGCTGCCAGGGGTGAATGGGAACTCTGCCCGGGGTGCAGAGCCTCCCACATGGCTTGACTTATTATTTTTACTTAAATATTTTTTTGATCAAAAGACCATGCCCTTAGTAATATGCACTTACCCCCCCAGTGTATCTGTTATCTAATAGCATTATGAGAGCAAGTCACTACTTCATGCCGACCTCCTGGAACTGCCGCTCGGCCACCCAGACCCACTTTGTCCACTAAGGTTTTTTGTGGCTATGGTAATGTATTATTATTATGTGTTTATTTAGCAGACACCTTTATCCAAGTCGACTTACAGAGACTAGGGTGTGTGAACTTTGCATCAGCTGCAGAGTCACTTACAATTACATCTCACCCAAAAGACGGAGCACAAGGAGGTTAAGTGACTTGCTCAGGGTCACACAGTGAGTCAGTGGCTAAGGTGGGATTTGAACCGGGGACCTCCTGGTTACAAGCCCTTTTCTTTAACCACTGGACCACACAGCCTCCAATGTAGCACTATTCTGACTCTAGTCAATTCTATTCTAACTATGGTCATTTAGCTCAATGGTGACTCTGGTCATGTAGCTCAATGGTGACTCTGGTCATGTAGCTCAATGGTGACTCTGGTCATGTAGCTCAATGGTGACTCTGGTCATGTAGCTCAATTTTGACTATGGTCAGTGCGGCAGTGTGGAGTAGTGGTTAGGTCTCGGGACTCTTGACTAGAAGGTCGTGGGTTCAATCCCAGGTGGGGGACATTGCTGCTGTACCCTTGAGCAAGGTACTTTACCTAGATTGCTCCAGTAACAATCCAACTGTATAAATGGGTAATTGTATGTAGAAAAATAATATAATTGTATGTAAAAATAATGTGATATCTTGTAACAATTGTAAGTCGTCCTGGATAAGGGTGTCTGCTAAGAAATACAGTGGCTCTCAAAAGTATTCACCCCCCTTGGACTTTTCCACATTTCATTGTGTTACAACATGGAATCAAAATGGATTTAATTGGGAGTTTTTGCCACTGATCAACACAAGAAAAGTCCATAATGTCAAAGTGAAAAATAAAATCTACAACTTGTTCTAAATTAATTACAAATATAAAACAGAAAATAATTGATTGCATAAGTATTCACCCCCTTTGCTATGACACACCTAAATAAGCTCTGGTGCAACCAATTGTCTTTAGAAGTCACATAATTAGTTGAATGGAGTCCACCTGTGTGCAATTAAGGTGTTTCACATGATTTCAGGTTAAATACACCTGTCTCTGGGAGGTCCCACAGTTGGTTAGTACATTTCCTAACAAAAACTACATCATGAAGGTGAAGGAACATTCAAAGCAAATCCGGAATAAGGTTCTTCAAAAGCACCAATCAGGGGTAGGATATAAGAACATTTCCAAGGCATTGAATATCCTCTCAGAGCACAGTAAAGTCCATTATTAAGAAATGGAGAGAATATGGCACAACTGTGAATCTGTCTAGAACAGGCCGTCCTCAAAAACGGAGTATCCGGGCGTATAGGGCACTAGTCAGGGAGGCCACCAAGAGGCCTATGGCAACTCTAAAGGAGTTACAGTGTTCCACGGCTGAGCTGGGAGACACTGTGCATATGGCAACAATAGCCCGGGTGCTTCACAAAACTGGCCTTTATGGGAGAGTGGCAAAAAGAAAGCCATTGTTGAAAAGAACTCGCATCAAATCTCGGCTAGAGTTTCCCAGAAGGCATGTGGGAGACTCTGAGACCAAGTGGAAGAAGATTCTATGGCCTGATGAGACCAGAATAGAGCTTTTTGGCCACAACGCTAAGCGCTATGTTTGGCGCAAGCCTAACACCGTACATCATCC
>NW_026708413.1:37500-40000 GCF_902713425.1 Acipenser ruthenus | reverse complement strand
TGTCAAAGTGAAAAATAAAATCTACAACTTGTTCTAAATTAATTACAAATATAAAACAGAAAATAATTGATTGCATAAGTATTCACCCCCTTTGCTATGACACACCTAAATAAGCTCTGGTGCAACCAATTGTCTTTAGAAGTCACATAATTAGTTGAATGGAGTCCACCTGTGTGCAATTAAGGTGTTTCACATGATTTCAGGTTAAATACACCTGTCTCTGGGAGGTCCCACAGTTGGTTAGTACATTTCCTAACAAAAACTACATCATGAAGGTGAAGGAACATTCAAAGCAAATCCGGAATAAGGTTCTTCAAAAGCACCAATCAGGGGTAGGATATAAGAACATTTCCAAGGCATTGAATATCCTCTCAGAGCACAGTAAAGTCCATTATTAAGAAATGGAGAGAATATGGCACAACTGTGAATCTGTCTAGAACAGGCCGTCCTCAAAAACGGAGTATCCGGGCGTATAGGGCACTAGTCAGGGAGGCCACCAAGAGGCCTATGGCAACTCTAAAGGAGTTACAGTGTTCCACGGCTGAGCTGGGAGACACTGTGCATATGGCAACAATAGCCCGGGTGCTTCACAAAACTGGCCTTTATGGGAGAGTGGCAAAAAGAAAGCCATTGTTGAAAAGAACTCGCATCAAATCTCGGCTAGAGTTTCCCAGAAGGCATGTGGGAGACTCTGAGACCAAGTGGAAGAAGATTCTATGGCCTGATGAGACCAGAATAGAGCTTTTTGGCCACAACGCTAAGCGCTATGTTTGGCGCAAGCCTAACACCGTACATCATCCTGAGAACACCATCCCTACCGTGAAGCATGGTGGTGGCAGCATCATGCTATGGGGATGCTTCTCTGCGTCAGGGCCTGGAAAGCTCGTGAAGATAGAGGGCAAAATGGATGCGGCAAAGTACAGAGAAATCCTGAAGGAAAACCTGCTGAAGTCTGCAAGAGACCTGGGACTTGGAGAAGATTCATCTTCCAGCAGGACAATGACCCCAAACATACAGCCAAAGGCACACTGGAGTGGCTTAAAAACAAAAAGGTCAATGTCCTGGAGTGGCCCAGTCAAAGCCCGGACCTCAATCCAATTGAGAATATGTGGAAAGAGTTGAAAATTGCTGTTCACCAAAGGTCCCCATCCAACTTGACGGAGCTTGAGCAATTTTGCAAAGAAGAATGGGCAAAAATAGCAGTGTCCAGATGTGCAAAGCTGGTAGAGACTTATCCAAATAGACTCATGGCTGTAATTGCTGCCAAAGGTGCCTCTACCAAATATTGACTCAAGGGGGTGAATACTTATGCAATCAATTATTTTCTGTTTTGTATTTGTAATTAATCTGTGGAGAAGATCTTCCCTGTTTTTCAACATTTACTTTTCAAAACGAACATTTGTCATTCAAAAGTCCAACAGCATAATGCAAGGAGAATGGCTAATTCATTAGGAACAGTCATGTTGAAGACAGTACCAGTTTCAAATGATTAAAAACTGGGAAACTGTTTGAGAAAAGAAATATATAAAATAGTTTATTTAAAAATATTTAATATATACACATTTTTTTAAGAAATACTGTTCCAATGGTCATTTCAAATGTGCTGCGAGTTTAAAATCGTCTGGAAATTAAACACTGATGCCTTTTTTAATTGTATTGTTTTTGAAAAAAGTTGAAAGGCTGGGAGAATCTTCTGTGGAGAAGATCTTCCCTCCCTTTCAACATTAATTCTCAAACTGAATGCAGTAGGGATTCAAGGAAATGCATGCACATGGATTAGGGAGTGGTTAACATGTAGAAAACAGAAAGTACTAAATAGAGGAGAAACCTCAAAATGTAGTGAGGTAGCCAGGGGTGTACCTCAGGGATCACTATTAGGTCCTCTGCTATTCCTAATCTACATTCATGATTTAGATTCTGGTATAGTAAGCAAGCTTGTTAAATTTGCAGACGACACAAAAATAGGAGTGGCGGCAAACACTGTTGTAGCAGCAAAGGTCATTCAAAATGATCTAGACAGCATTCAGAACTTGGCAGACACGTGGCAAATTACATTTTAATAGAGAAAAGTGTAACGTATTGCACACAGGCAATACAAATGGGCATTATAAATATCATATGGGAGATACTGAAATTGAAGAAGGGATCTATGAAAAAGACCTAGGAGTTTATGTTGACTCAGAAATGTCTTCATCGAGACAATGTGAGGAAGCAATAAAAAAGGCCAACAAGATGCTCGGATATATTGTGAGGTGTGTTGATTTTAAATCAAGGGAAGTAATGTTAAAACTTTACAATGCATTAGTAAGACCTCACCTAGAATACTGTGTTCAGTTCTGGTCACCTTTGTTACAAAAAGGATATTGCTGCTCTAGAAAGAGTGCAAAGAAGATGGTTAATCTTCCCTCTGACATTCTCCATTGACAAATTGAGGGATGCGCACCAGGCCGCACACCCGCCGCTCCGGATTCGGGGATCTGAACCCGACTCTCTTTGGATC
>NW_026708413.1:0-27500 GCF_902713425.1 Acipenser ruthenus | reverse complement strand
TTTGTGGCTATGGTAATGTATTATTATTATGTGTTTATTTAGCAGACACCTTTATCCAAGGCGACTTACAGAGACTAGGGTGTGTGAACTTTGCATCAGCTGCAGAGTCACTTACAATTACATCTCACCCGAAAGACGGAGCACAAGGAGGTTAAGTGACTTGCTCAGGGTCACACAGTGAGTCAGTGGCTAAGGTGGGATTTGAACCAGGGACCTCCTGGTTACAAGCCCTTTTCTTTAACCACTGGACCACACAGCCTCCAATGTAGCACTATTCTGACTCTAGTCAATTCTATTCTAACTATGGTCATTTAGCTCAATGGTGACTCTGGTCATGTAGCTCAATGGTGACTCTGGTCATGTAGCTCAATGGTGACTCTGGTCATGTAGCTCAATTTTGACTATGGTCAGGGCGGCAGTGTGGAGTAGTGGTTAGGTCTCGGGACTCTTGACTAGAAGGTCGTGGGTTCAATCCCAGGTGGGGGACATTGCTGCTGTACCCTTGAGCAAGGTACTTTACCTAGATTGCTCCAGTAAAAATCCAACTGTATAAATGGGTAATTGTATGTAGAAAAATAATATAATTGTATGTAAAAATAATGTGATATCTTGTAACAATTGTAAGTCGTCCTGGATAAGGGTGTCTGCTAAGAAATACAGTGGCTCTCAAAAGTATTCACCCCCCTTGGACTTTTCCACATTTCATTGTGTTACAACATGGAATCAAAATGGATTTAATTGGGAGTTTTTGCCACTGATCAACACAAGAAAAGTCCATAATGTCAAAGTGAAAAATAAAATCTACAACTTGTTCTAAATTAATTACAAATATAAAACAGAAAATAATTGATTGCATAAGTATTCACCCCCTTTGCTATGACACACCTAAATAAGCTCTGGTGCAACCAATTGTCTTTAGAAGTCACATAATTAGTTGAATGGAGTCCACCTGTGTGCAATTAAGGTGTTTCACATGATTTCAGGTTAAATACACCTGTCTCTGGGAGGTCCCACAGTTGGTTAGTACATTTCCTAACAAAAACTACATCATGAAGATGAAGGAACATTCAAAGCAAATCCGGAATAAGGTTCTTCAAAATCACCAATCAGGGGTAGGATATAAGAACATTTCCAAGGCATTGAATATCCTCTCAGAGCACAGTAAAGTCCATTATTAAGAAATGGAGAGAATATGGCACAACTGTGAATCTGTCTAGAACAGGCCGTCCTCAAAAACGGAGTATCCGGGCGTATAGGGCACTAGTCAGGGAGGCCACCAAGAGGCCTATGGCAACTCTAAAGGAGTTACAGTGTTCCACGGCTGAGCTGGGAGACACTGTGCATATGGCAACAATAGCCCGGGTGCTTCACAAAACTGGCCTTTATGGGAGAGTGGCAAAAAGAAAGCCATTGTTGAAAAAAACTCGCATCAAATCTCGGCTAGAGTTTCCCAGAAGGCATGTGGGAGACTCTGAGACCAAGTGGAAGAAGATTCTATGGTCTGATGAGACCAAAATAGAGCTTTTTGGCCTCAACGCTAAGCGCTATGTTTGCCACTGATCAACACAAGAAAAGTCCATAATGTCAAAGTGAAAAATAAAATCTACAAATTGTTCTAAATTAATTACAAATATAAAACAGAAAATAATTGATTGCATAAGTATTCACCCCCTTTGCTATGACACACCTAAATAAGCTCTGGTGCAACCAATTGTCTTTAGAAGTCACATAATTAGTTGAATGGAGTCCACCTGTGTGCAATTAAGGTGTTTCACATGATTTCAGGTTAAATACACCTGTCTCTGGGAGGTCCCACAGTTGGTTAGTACATTTCCTAACAAAAACTACATGATGAAGATGAAGGAACATTCAAAGCAAATCCGGAATAAGGTTCTTCAAAAGCACCAATCGGGTAGGATATAAGAACATTTCCAAGGCATTGAATATCCTCTCAGAGCACAGTAAAGTCCATTATTAAGAAATGGAGAGAATATGGCACAACTGTGAATCTGTCTAGAACAGGCCGTCCTCAAAAACGGAGTATCCGGGCATATAGGGCACTAGTCAGGGAGGCCACCAAGAGGCCTATGGCAACTCTAAAGGAGTTACAGTGTTCCACGGCTGAGCTGGGAGACACTGTGCATATGGCAACAATAGCCCGGGTGCTTCACAAAACTGGCCTTTATGGGAGAGTGGCAAAAAGAAAAAAACTCGCATCAAATCTCGGCTAGAGTTTCCCAGAAGGCATGTGGGAGACTCTGAGACCAAGTGGAAGAAGATTCTATGGTCTGATGAGACCAAAATAGAGCTTTTTGGCCTCAACGCTAAGCGCTATGTTTGCCACTGATCAACACAAGAAAAGTCCATAATGTCAAAGTGAAAAATAAAATCTACAAATTGTTCTAAATTAATTACAAATATAAAACAGAAAATAATTGATTGCATAAGTAATCACCCCCTTTGCTATGACACACCTAAATAAGCTCTGGTGCAACCAGTTGTCTTTAGAAGTCACATAATTAGTCGAATGGAGTCCACCTGTGTGCAATTAAGGTGTTTCACATGATTTCAGGTTAAATACACCTGTCTCTGGGAGGTCCCACAGTTGGTTAGTACATTTCCTAACAAAAACTACATGATGAAGATGAAGGAACATTCAAAGCAAATCCGGAATAAGGTTCTTCAAAAGCACCAATCAGGGGTAGGATATAAGAACATTTCCAAGGCATTGAATATCCTCTCAGAGCACAGTAAAGTCCATTATTAAGAAATGGAGAGAATATGGCACAACTGTGAATCTGTCTAGAACAGGCCGTCCTCAAAAACGGAGTATCCGGGCGTATAGGGCACTAGTCAGGGAGGCCACCAAGAGGCCTATGGCAACTCTGAAGGAGTTACATTGTTCCACGGCTGAGCTGGGAGACACTGTGCATATGGCAATAATAGCCCGGGTGCTTCACAAAACTGGCCTTTATGGGAGAGTGGCAAAAAGAAAGCCATTGTTGAAAAAAACTCGCATCAAATCTCGGCTAGAGTTTCCCAGAAGGCATGTGGGAGACTCTGAGACCAAGTGGAAGAAGATTCTATGGTCTGATGAGACCAAAATAGAGCTTTTTGGCCTCAACGCTAAGCGCTATGTTTGCCACTGATCAACACAAGAAAAGTCCATAATGTCAAAGTGAAAAATAAAATCTACAAATTGTTCTAAATTAATTACAAATATAAAACAGAAAATAATTGATTGCATAAGTATTCACCCCCTTTGCTATGACACACCTAAATAAGCTCTGGTGCAACCAATTGTCTTTAGAAGTCACATAATTAGTTGAATGGAGTCCACCTGTGTGCAATTAAGGTGTTTCACATGATTTCAGGTTAAATACACCTGTCTCTGGGAGGTCCCACAGTTGGTTAGTACATTTCCTAACAAAAACTACATCATGAAGATGAAGGAACATTCAAAGCAAATCCGGAATAAGGTTCTTCAAAAGCACCAATCAGGGGTAGGATATAAGAACATTTCCAAGGCATTGAATATCCTCTCAGAGCACAGTAAAGTCCATTATTAAGAAATGGAGAGAATATGGCACAACTGTGAATCTGTCTAGAACAGGCCGTCCTCAAAAACTGAGTATCCGGGCGTATAGGGCACTAGTCAGGGAGGCCACCAAGAGGCCTATGGCAACTCTAAAGGAGTTACAGTGTTCCACGGCTGAGCTGGGAGACACTGTGCATATGGCAACAATAGCCCGGGTGCTTCACAAAACTGGCCTTTATGGGAGAGTGGCAAAAAGAAAGCCATTGTTGAAAAAAACTCGCATCAAATCTCGGCTAGAGTTTCCCAGAAGGCAGGTGGGAGACTCTGAGACCAAGTGGAAGAAGATTCTATGGTCTGATGAGACCAAAATAGAGCTTTTTGTCCTCAACGCTAAGCGCTATGTTTGCCACTGATCAACACAAGAAAAGTCCATAATGTCAAAGTGAAAAATAAAATCTACAAATTGTTCTAAATTAATTACAAATATAAAACAGAAAATAATTGATTGCATAAGTATTCATCCCCTTTGCTATGACACACCTAAATAAGCTCTGGTGCAACCAGTTGTCTTTAGAAGTCACATAATTAGTTTAATGGAGTCCACCTGTGTGCAATTAAGGTGTTTCACATGATTTCAGGTTAAATACACCTGTCTCTGGGAGGTCCCACAGTTGGTTAGTACATTTCCTAACAAAAACTACATCATGAAGATGAAGGAACATTCAAAGCAAATCCGGAATAATGTTCTTCAAAAGCACCAATCGGGTAGGATATAAGAACATTTCCAAGGCATTGAATATCCTCTCAGGCCACAGTAAAGTCCATTATTAAGAAATGGAGAGAATATGGCACAACTGTGAATCTGTCTAGAACAGGCCGTCCTCAAAAACGGAGTATCCGGGCGTATAGGGCACTAGTCAGGGAGGCCACCAAGAGGCCTATGGCAACTCTAAAGGAGTTACAGCGTTCCACGGCTGAGCTGGGAGACACTGTGCATATGGCAACAATAGCCCGGGTGCTTCACAAAACTGGCCTTTCTGGGAAAGTGGCAAAAAGAAAGCCATTGTTGAAAAAAACTCGCATCAAATCTCGGCTAGAGTTTCCCAGAAGGCATGTGGGAGACTCTGAGACCAAGTGGAAGAAGATTCTATGGTCTGATGAGACCAAAATAGAGCTTTTTGGCCTCAACGCTAAGCGCTATGTTTGCCACTGATCAACACAAGAAAAGTCCATAATGTCAAAGTGAAAAATAAAATCTACAAATTGTTCTAAATTAATTACAAATCTAAAACAGAAAATAATTGATTGCATAAGTATTCACCCCCTTTGCTATGACACACCTAAATAAGCTCTGGTGCAACCAATTGTCTTTAGAAGTCACATAATTAGTTGAATGGAGTCCACCTGTGTGCAATTAAGGTGTTTCACATGATTTCAGGTTAAATACACCTGTCTCTGGGAGGTCCCACAGTTGGTTAGTACATTTCCTAACAAAAACTACATCATGAAGATGAAGGAACATTCAAAGCAAATCCGGAATAAGGTTCTTCAAAAGCACCAATCAGGGGTAGGATATAAGAACATTTCCAAGGCATTGAATATCATCTCAGAGCACAGTAAAGTCCATTATTAAGAAATGGAGAGAATATGGCACAACTGTGAATCTGTCTAGAACAGGCCGTCCTCAAAAACGAAGTATCCGGGCGTATAGGGCACTAGTCAGGGAGGCCACCAAGAGGCCTATGGCAACTCTAAAGGAGTTACAGTGTTCCACAGCTGAGCTGGGAGACACTGTGGATATGGCAACAATAGCCCGGGTGCTTCACAAAACTGGCCTTTATGGGAGAGTGGCAAAAAGAAAGCCATTGTTGAAAAAAACTCGCATCAAATCTCGGCTAGAGTTTCCCAGAAGGCATGTGGGAGACTCTGAGACCAAGTGGAAGAAGATTCTATGGTCTGATGAGACCAAAATAGAGCTTTTTGGCCTCAACGCTAAGCGCTATGTTTGCCACTGATCAACACAAGAAAAGTCCATAATGTCAAAGTGAAAAATAAAATCTACAAATTGTTCTAAATTAATTACAAATATAAAACAGAAAATAATTGATTGCATAAGTATTCACCCCCTTTGCTATGACACACCTAAATAAGCTCTGGTGCAACCAGTTGTCTTTAGAAGTCACATAATTAGTTGAATGGAGTCCACCTGTGTGCAATTAAGGTGTTTCACATGATTTCAGGTTAAATACACCTGTCTCTGGGAGGTCCCACAGTTGGTTAGTACATTTCCTAACAAAATCTACATCATGAAGATGAAGGAACATTCAAAGCATCCGGGCGTATAGGGCACTAGTCAGGGAGGCCACCAAGAGGCCTATGGCAACTCTAAAGGAGTTACAGTGTTCCACGGCTGAGCTGGGAGACACTGTGCATATGGCAACAATAGCCCGGGAGCTTCACAAAACTGGCCTTTATGGGAGAGTGGCAAAAAGAAAGCCATTGTTGAAAAAAACTTGCATCAAATCTCGGCTAGAGTTTCCCAGAAGGCATGTGGGAGACTCTGAGACCAAGTGGAAGAAGATTCTATGGTCTGATGAGACCAAAATAGAGCTTTTTGGCCTCAACACTAAGCGCTATGTTTGCCACTGATCAACACAAGAAAAGTCCATAATGTCAAAGTGAAAAATAAAATCTACAAATTGTTCTAAATTAATTACAAATATAAAACAGAAAATAATTGATTGCATAAGTATTCACCCCCTTTGCTATGACACACCTAAATAAGCTCTGGTGCAACCAGTTGTCTTTAGAAGTCACATAATTAGTTGAATGGAGTCCACCTGTGTGCAATTAAGGTGTTTCACATGATTTCAGGTTAAATACACCTGTCTCTGGGAGGTCCCACAGTTGGTTAGTACATTTCCTAACAAAAACTACATCATGAAGATGAAGGAACATTCAAAGCAAATCCGGAATAAGGTTCTTCAAAACCACCAATCAGGGGTAGGATATAAGAACATTTCCAAGGCATTGAATATCCTCTCACAGCACAGTAAAGTCCATTATTAAGCAACGGAGAGAATATGGCACAACTGTGAATCTGTCTAGAACAGGCCGTCCTCATAAACGGAGTATCCGGGCGTATAGGGCACTAGTCAGGGAGGCCACCAAGAGGCCTATGGCAACTCTAAAGGAGTAACAGTGTTCCACGGCTGAGCTGGGAGACACTGTGCATATGGCAATAATAGCCCGGGTGCTTCATAAAACTGGCCTTTATGGGAGAGTGGCAAAAAGAAAGCCATTGTTGAAAAAAACTTGCATCAAATCTCGGCTAGAGTTTCCCAGAAGGCATGTGGGAGCCTCTGAGACCAAGTGGAAGAAGATTCTATGGTCTGATGAGACCAAAATAGAGCTTTTTGGCCTCAACGCTAAGCGCTATGTTTGCCACTGATCAACACAAGAAAAGTCCATAATGTCAAAGTGAAAAATAAAATCTACAAATTGTTCTAAATTAATTACAAATATAAAACAGAAAATAATTGATTGCATAAGTATTCACCCCCTTTGCTATGACACACCTAAATAAGCTCTGGTGCAGCCAATTGTCTTTAGAAGTCACATAATTAGTTGAATGGAGTCCACCTGTGTGCAATTAAGGTGTTTCACATGATTTCAGGTTAAATACACCTGTCTCTGGGAGGTCCCACAGTTGGTTAGTACATTTCCTAACAAAAACTACATCATGAAGATGAAGGAACATTCAAAGCAAATCCGGAATAAGGTTCTTCAAAAGCACCAATCAGGGGTAGGATATAAGAACATTTCCAAGGCATTGAATATCCTCTCACAGCACAGTAAAGTCCATTATTAAGCAACGGAGAGAATATGGCACAACTGTGAATCTGTCTAGAACAGGCCATCCTCATAAACGGAGTATCCGGGCGTATAGGGCACTAGTCAGGGAGGCCACCAAGAGGCCTATGGCAACTCTAAAGGAGTTACAGTGTTCCACGGCTGAGCTGGGAGACACTGTGCATATGGCAACAATAGCCCGGGTGCTTCACAAAACTGGCCTTTATGGGAGAGTGGCAAAAAGAAAGCCATTGTTGAAAAAAACTTGCATCAAATCTCGGCTAGAGTTTCCCAGAAGGCATGTGGGAGACTCTGAGACCAAGTGGAAGAAGATTCTATGGTCTGATGAGACCAAAATAGAGCTTTTTGGCCTCAACGCTAAGCGCTATGTTTGCCACTGATCAACACAAGAAAAGTCCATAATGTCAAAGTGAAAAATAAAATCTACAAATTGTTCTAAATTAATTACAAATATAAAACAGAAAATAATTGATTGCATAAGTATTCACCCCCTTTGCTATAACACACCTAAATAAGCTCTGGTGCAACCAGTTGTCTTTAGAAGTCACATAATTAGTTGAATGGAGTCCACCTGTGTGCAATTAAGGTGTTTCACATGATTTCAGGTTAAATACACCTGTCTCTGGGAGGTCCCACAGTTGGTTAGTACATTTCCTAACAAAACTACATCATGAAGATGAAGGAACATTCAAAGCAAATCCGGAATAAGGTTCTTCAAAAGCACCAATCAGGGGTAGGATATAAGAACATTTCCAAGGCATTGAATATCATCTCAGAGCACAGTAAAGTCCATTATTAAGAAATGGAGAGAATATGGCACAACTGTGAATCTGTCTAGAACAGGCCGACCTCAAAAACTGAGTATCCGGGCGTATAGGGCACTAGTCAGGGAGGCCACCAAGAGGCCTATGGCAACTCTAAAGGAGTTACAGTGTTCCACGGCTGAGCTGGGAGACACTGTGCATATGGCAACAATAGCCCGGGAGCTTCACAAAACTGGCCTTTATGGGAGAGTTGCAAGAAGAATGCCATTGTTGAAAAAAACTCGCATCAAATCTCGGCTAGAGTTTCCCAGAAGGCATGTGGGAGACTCTGAGACCAAGTGGAAGAAGATTCTATGGTCTGATGAGACCAAAATAGAGCTTTTTGGCCTCAACGCTAAGCGCTATGTTTGCCACTGATCAACACAAGAAAAGTCCATAATGTCAAAGTGAAAAATAAAATCTACAAATTGTTCTAAATTAATTACAAATATAAAACAGAAAATAATTGATTGCATAAGTATTCACCCCCTTTGCTATAACACACCTAAATAAGCTCTGGTGCAACCAGTTGTCTTTAGAAGTCACATAATTAGTTGAATGGAGTCCACCTGTGTGCAATTAAGGTGTTTCACATGATTTCAGGTTAAATACACCTGTCTCTGGGAGGTCCCACAGTTGGTTAGTACATTTCCTAACAAAACTACATCATGAAGATGAAGGAACATTCAAAGCAAATCCGGAATAAGGTTCTTCAAAAGCACCAATCAGGGGTAGGATATAAGAACATTTCCAAGGCATTGAATATCATCTCAGAGCACAGTAAAGTCCATTATTAAGAAATGGAGAGAATATGGCACAACTGTGAATCTGTCTAGAACAGGCCGACCTCAAAAACTGAGTATCCGGGCGTATAGGGCACTAGTCAGGGAGGCCACCAAGAGGCCTATGGCAACTCTAAAGGAGTTACAGTGTTCCACGGCTGAGCTGGGAGACACTGTGCATATGGCAACAATAGCCCGGGAGCTTCACAAAACTGGCCTTTATGGGAGAGTGGCAAAAAGAAAGCCATTGTTGAAAAAAACTTGCATCAAATCTCGGCTAGAGTTTCCCAGAAGGCATGTGGGAGACTCTGAGACCAAGTGGAAGAAGATTCTATGGTCTGATGAGACCAAAATAGAGCTTTTTGGCCTCAACACTAAGCGCTATGTTTGCCACTGATCAACACAAGAAAAGTCCATAATGTCAAAGTGAAAAATAAAATCTACAAATTGTTCTAAATTAATTACAAATATAAAACAGAAAATAATTGATTGCATAAGTATTCACCCCCTTTGCTATGACACACCTAAATAAGCTCTGGTGCAACCAGTTGTCTTTAGAAGTCACATAATTAGTTGAATGGAGTCCACCTGTGTGCAATTAAGGTGTTTCACATGATTTCAGGTTAAATACACCTGTCTCTGGGAGGTCCCACAGTTGGTTAGTACATTTCCTAACAAAAACTACATCATGAAGATGAAGGAACATTCAAAGCAAATCCGGAATAAGGTTCTTCAAAAGCACCAATCAGGGGTAGGATATAAGAACATTTCCAAGGCATTGAATATCATCTCAGAGCACAGTAAAGTCCATTATTAAGAAATGGAGAGAATATGGCACAACTGTGAATCTGTCTAGAACAGGCCGTCCTCAAAAACGGAGTATCCGGGCGTATAGGGCAATAGTCAGGGAGGCCACCAAGAGGCCTATGGCAACTCTAAAGGAGTTACAGTGTTCCACGGCTGAGCTGGGAGACACTGTGCATATGGCAACAATAGCCCGGGTGCTTCACAAAACTGGCCTTTATGGGAGAGTGGCAAAAAGAAAGCCATTGTTGAAAAAAACTCGCATCAAATCTCGCCTAGAGTTTCCCAGAAGGCATGTGGGAGACTCTGAGACCAAGTGGAAGAAGATTCTATGGTCTGATGAGACCAAAATAGAGCTTTTTGGCCTCAACGCTAAGCGCTATGTTTGCCACTGATCAACACAAGAAAAGTCCATAATGTCAAAGTGAAAAATAAAATCTACAAATTGTTCTAAATTAATTACAAATATAAAACAGAAAATAATTGATTGCATAAGTATTCACCCCCTTTGCTATGACACACCTAAATAAGCTCTGGTGCAACCAGTTGTCTTTAGAAGTCACATAATTAGTTGAATGGAGTCGACCTGTGTGCAATTAAGGTGTTTCACATGATTTCAGGTTAAATACACCTGTCTCTGGGAGGTCCCACAGTTGGTTAGTACATTTCCTAACAAAAACTACATCATGAAGATGAAGGAACATTCAAAGCAAATCCGGAATAAGGTTCTTCAAAAGCACCAATCAGGGGTAGGATATAAGAACATTTCCAAGGCATTGAATATCCTCTCAGAGCACAGTAAAGTCCATTATTAAGAAATGGAGAGAATATGGCACAACTGTGAATCTGTCTAGAACAGGCCGTCCTCAAAAACGGAGTATCCGGGCGTATAGGGCACTAGTCAGGGAGGCCACCAAGAGGCCTATGGCAACTCTAAAGGAGTTACAGTGTTCCACGGCTGAGCTGGGAGACACTGTGCATATGGCAACAATAGCCCGGGTGCTTCACAAAACTGGCCTTTATGGGAGAGTGGCAAAAAGAAAGCCATTGTTGAAAAAAACTTGCATCAAATCTCGGCTAGAGTTTCCCAGAAGGCATGTGGGAGACTCTGAGACCAAGTGGAAGAAGATTCTATGGTCTGATGAGACCAAAATAGAGCTTTTTGGCCTCAACGCTAAGCGCTATGTTTGCCACTGATCAACACAAGAAAAGTCCATAATGTCAAAGTGAAAAATAAAATCTACAAATTGTTCTAAATTAATTACAAATATAAAACAGAAAATAATTGATTGCATAAGTATTCACCCCCTTTGCTATGACACACCTAAGTAAGCTCTGGTGCAACCAATTGTCTTTAGAAGTCACATAATTAGTTGAATGGAGTCCACCTGTGTGCAATTAAGGTGTTTAACATGATTTCAGGTTAAATACACCTGTCTCTGGGAGGTCCCACAGTTGGTTAGTACATTTCCTAACAAAAACTACATGATGAAGATGAAGGAACATTCAAAGCAAATCCGGAATAAGGTTCTTCAAAAGCACCAATCAGGGGTAGGATATAAGAACATTTCCAAGGCATTGAATATCCTCTCAGACCACAGTAAAGTCCATTATTAAGAAATGGAGAGAAAATGGCACAACTGTGAATCTGTCTAGAACAGGCCGTCCTCAAAAACGGAGTATCCGGGCGTATAGGGCACTAGTCAGGGAGGCCACCAAGAGGCCTATGGCAACTCTGAAGGAGTTACAGTGTTCCACGGCTGAGCTGGGAGACACTGTGCATATGGCAACAATAGCCCGGGTGCTTCACAAAACTGGCCTTTATGGGAGAGTGGCAAAAAGAAAGCCATTGTTGAAAAAAACTTGCATCAAATCTCGGCTAGAGTTTCCCAGAAGGCATGTGGGAGACTCTGAGACCAAGTGGAAGAAGATTCTATGGTCTGATGAGACCAAAATAGAGCTTTTTGGCCTCAACACTAAGCGCTATGTTTGCCACTGATCAACACAAGAAAAGTCCATAATGTCAAAGTGAAAAATAAAATCTACAAATTGTTCTAAATTAATTACAAATATAAAACAGAAAATAATTGATTGCATAAGTATTCACCCCCTTTGCTATGACACACCTAAATAAGCTCTGGTGCAACCAGTTGTCTTTAGAAGTCACATAATTAGTTGAATGGAGTCCACCTGTGTGCAATTAAGGTGTTTCACATGATTTCAGGTTAAATACACCTGTCTCTGGGAGGTCCCACAGTTGGTTAGTACATTTCCTAACAAAAACTACATCATGAAGATGAAGGAACATTCAAAGCAAATCCGGAATAAGGTTCTTCAAAAGCACCAATCAGGGGTAGGATATAAGAACATTTCCAAGGCATTGAATATCATCTCAGAGCACAGTAAAGTCCATTATTAAGAAATGGAGAGAATATGGCACAACTGTGAATCTGTCTAGAACAGGCCGTCCTCAAAAACGGAGTATCCGGGCGTATAGGGCACTAGTCAGGGAGGCCACCAAGAGGCCTATGGCAACTCTAAAGGAGTTACAGTGTTCCACGGCTGAGCTGGGAGACACTGTGCATATGGCAACAATAGCCCGGGTGCTTCACAAAACTGGCCTTTATGGGAGAGTGGCAAAAAGAAAGCCATTGTTGAAAAAAACTCGCATCAAATCTCGGCTAGAGTTTCCCAGAAGGCATGTGGGAGACTCTGAGACCAAGTGGAAGAAGATTCTATGGTCTGATGAGACCAAAATAGAGCTTTTTGGCCTCAACGCTAAGCGCTATGTTTGCCACTGATCAACACAAGAAAAGTCCATAATGTCAAAGTGAAAAATAAAATCTACAAATTGTTCTAAATTAATTACAAATATAAAACAGAAAATAATTGATTGCATAAGTATTCACCCCCTTTGCTATGACACACCTAAATAAGCTCTGGTGCAACCAATTGTCTTTAGAATTCACATAATTAGTTGAGTGGAGTCCACCTGTGTGCAATTAAGGTGTTTCACATGATTTCAGGTTAAATACACCTGTCTCTGGGAGGTCCCACAGTTGGTTAGTACATTTCCTAACAAAAACTACATCATGAAGATGAAGGAACATTCAAAGCAAATCCGGAATAAGGTTCTTCAAAAGCACCAATCAGGGGTAGGATATAAGAACATTTCCAAGGCATTGAATATCCTCTCAGAGCACAGTAAAGTCCATTATTAAGAAATGGAGAGAATATGGCACAACTGTGAATCTGTCTAGAACAGGCCGTCCTCAAAAACGGAGTATCTGGGCGTATAGGGCACTAGTCAGGGAGGCCACCAAGAGGCCTATGGCAACTCTAAAGGAGTTACAGTGTTCCACGGCTGAGCTGGGAGACACTGTGCATATGGCAACAATAGCCCGGGTGCTTCACAAAACTGGCCTTTATGGGAGAGTGGCAAAAAGAAAGCCATTGTTGAAAAAAACTTGCATCAAATCTCGGCTAGAGTTTCCCAGAAGGCATGTGGGAGACTCTGAGACCAAGTGGAAGAAGATTCTATGGTCTGATGAGACCAAAATAGAGCTTTTTGGCCTCAAAGCTAAGCGCTATGCTTGCCACTGATCAACACAAGAAAAGTCCATAATGTCAAAGTGAAAAATAAAATCTACAAATTGTTCTAAATTAATTACAAATATAAAACAGAAAATAATTGATTGCATAAGTATTCACCCCCTTTGCTATGACACACCTAAATAAGCTCTGGTGCAACCAATTGTCTTTAGAAGTCACATAATTAGTTGAGTGGAGTCCACCTGTGTGCAATTAAGGTGTTTCACATGATTTCAGGTTAAATACACCTGTCTCTGGGAGGTCCCACAGTTGGTTAGTACATTTCCTAACAAAAACTACATGATGAAGATGAAGGAACATTCAAAGCAAATCCGGAATAAGGTTCTTCAAAAGCACCAATCAGGGGTAGGATATAAGAACATTTCCAAGGCATTGAATATCATCTCAGAGCACAGTAAAGTCCATTATTAAGAAATGGAGAGAATATGGCACAACTGTGAATCTGTCTAGAACAGGCCGTCCTCAAAAACGGAGTATCTGGGCGTATAGGGCACTAGTCAGGGAGGCCACCAAGAGGCCTATGGCAACTCTAAAGGAGTTACAGTGTTCCACGGCTGAGCTGGGAGACACTGTGCATATGGCAACAATAGCCCGGGTGCTTCACAAAACTGGTCTTTATGGGAGAGTGGCAAAAAGAAAGCCATTGTTGAAAAAAACTCGCATCAAATCTCGGCTAGAGTTTCCCAGAAGGCATGTGGGAGACTCTGAGACCAAGTGGAAGAAGATTCTATGGTCTGATGAGACCAAAATAGAGCTTTTTGGCCTCAAAGCTAAGCGCTATGTTTGCCACTGATCAACACAAGAAAAGTCCATAATGTCAAAGTGAAAAATAAAATCTACAAATTGTTCTAAATTAATTACAAATATAAAACAGAAAATAATTGATTGCATAAGTATTCACCCCCTTTGCTATGACTCACCTAAATAAGCTCTGGTGCAACCAATTGTCTTTAGAAGTCACATAATTAGTTGAGTGGAGTCCACCTGTGTGCAATTAAGGTGTTTCACATGATTTCAGGTTAAATACACCTGTCTCTGGGAGGTCCCACAGTTGGTTAGTACATTTCCTAACAAAAACTACATGATGAAGATGAAGGAACATTCAAAGCAAATCCGGAATAAGGTTCTTCAAAAGCACCAATCAGGGGTAGGATATAAGAACATTTCCAAGGCATTGAATATCATCTCAGAGCACAGTAAAGTCCATTATTAAGAAATGGAGAGAATATGGCACAACTGTGAATCTGTCTAGAACAGGCCGTCCTCAAAAACGGAGTATCTGGGCGTATAGGGCACTAGTCAGGGAGGCCACCAAGAGGCCTATGGCAACTCTAAAGGAGTTACAGTGTTCCACGGCTGAGCTGGGAGACACTGTGCATATGGCAACAATAGCCCGGGTGCTTCACAAAACTGGTCTTTATGGGAGAGTGGCAAAAAGAAAGCCATTGTTGAAAAAAACTCGCATCAAATCTCGGCTAGAGTTTCCCAGAAGGCATGTGGGAGACTCTGAGACCAAGTGGAAGAAGATTCTATGGTCTGATGAGACCAAAATAGAGCTTTTTGGCCTCAAAGCTAAGCGCTATGTTTGCCACTGATCAACACAAGAAAAGTCCATAATGTCAAAGTGAAAAATAAAATCTACAAATTGTTCTAAATTAATTACAAATATAAAACAGAAAATAATTGATTGCATAAGTATTCACCCCCTTTGCTATGACACACCTAAATAAGCTCTGGTGCAACCAATTGTCTTTAGAATTCACATAATTAGTTGAGTGGAGTCCACCTGTGTGCAATTAAGGTGTTTCACATGATTTCAGGTTAAATACACCTGTCTCTGGGAGGTCCCACAGTTGGTTAGTACATTTCCTAACAAAAACTACATCATGAAGATGAAGGAACATTCAAAGCAAATCCGGAATAAGGTTCTTCAAAAGCACCAATCAGGGGTAGGATATAAGAACATTTCCAAGGCATTGAATATCATCTCAGAGCACAGTAAAGTCCATTATTAAGAAATGGAGAGAATATGGCACAACTGTGAATCTGTCTAGAACAGGCCGTCCTCAAAAACGGAGTATCCGGGCGTATAGGGCACTAGTCAGGGAGGCCACCAAGAGGCCTATGGCAACTCTAAAGGAGTTACAGTGTTCCACGGCTGAGCTGGGAGACACTGTGCATATGGCAACAATAGCCCGGGTGCTTCACAAAACTGGCCTTTATGGGAGAGTGGCAAAAAGAAAGCCATTGTTGAAAAAAACTCGCATCAAATCTCGGCTAGAGTTTCCCAGAAGGCATGTGGGAGACTCTGAGACCAAGTGGAAGAAGATTCTATGGTCTGATGAGACCAAAATAGAGCTTTTTGGCCTCAACGCTAAGCGCTATGTTTGCCACTGATCAACACAAGAAAAGTCCATAATGTCAAAGTGAAAAATAAAATCTACAAATTGTTCTAAATTAATTACAAATATAAAACAGAAAATAATTGATTGCATAAGTATTCACCCCCTTTGCTATGACACACCTAAATAAGCTCTGGTGCAACCAATTGTCTTTAGAATTCACATAATTAGTTGAGTGGAGTCCACCTGTGTGCAATTAAGGTGTTTCACATGATTTCAGGTTAAATACACCTGTCTCTGGGAGGTCCCACAGTTGGTTAGTACATTTCCTAACAAAAACTACATCATGAAGATGAAGGAACATTCAAAGCAAATCCGGAATAAGGTTCTTCAAAAGCACCAATCAGGGGTAGGATATAAGAACATTTCCAAGGCATTGAATATCCTCTCAGAGCACAGTAAAGTCCATTATTAAGAAATGGAGAGAATATGGCACAACTGTGAATCTGTCTAGAACAGGCCGTCCTCAAAAACGGAGTATCTGGGCGTATAGGGCACTAGTCAGGGAGGCCACCAAGAGGCCTATGGCAACTCTAAAGGAGTTACAGTGTTCCACGGCTGAGCTGGGAGACACTGTGCATATGGCAACAATAGCCCGGGTGCTTCACAAAACTGGCCTTTATGGGAGAGTGGCAAAAAGAAAGCCATTGTTGAAAAAAACTCGCATCAAATCTCGGCTAGAGTTTCCCAGAAGGCATGTGGGAGACTCTGAGACCAAGTGGAAGAAGATTCTATGGTCTGATGAGACCAAAATAGAGCTTTTTGGCCTCAAAGCTAAGCGCTATGCTTGCCACTGATCAACACAAGAAAAGTCCATAATGTCAAAGTGAAAAATAAAATCTACAAATTGTTCTAAATTAATTACAAATATAAAACAGAAAATAATTGATTGCATAAGTATTCACCCCCTTTGCTATGACACACCTAAATAAGCTCTGGTGCAACCAATTGTCTTTAGAAGTCACATAATTAGTTGAGTGGAGTCCACCTGTGTGCAATTAAGGTGTTTCACATGATTTCAGGTTAAATACACCTGTCTCTGGGAGGTCCCACAGTTGGTTAGTACATTTCCTAACAAAAACTACATGATGAAGATGAAGGAACATTCAAAGCAAATCCGGAATAAGGTTCTTCAAAAGCACCAATCAGGGGTAGGATATAAGAACATTTCCAAGGCATTGAATATCATCTCAGAGCACAGTAAAGTCCATTATTAAGAAATGGAGAGAATATGGCACAACTGTGAATCTGTCTAGAACAGGCCGTCCTCAAAAACGGAGTATCTGGGCGTATAGGGCACTAGTCAGGGAGGCCACCAAGAGGCCTATGGCAACTCTAAAGGAGTTACAGTGTTCCACGGCTGAGCTGGGAGACACTGTGCATATGGCAACAATAGCCCGGGTGCTTCACAAAACTGGTCTTTATGGGAGAGTGGCAAAAAGAAAGCCATTGTTGAAAAAAACTCGCATCAAATCTCGGCTAGAGTTTCCCAGAAGGCATGTGGGAGACTCTGAGACCAAGTGGAAGAAGATTCTATGGTCTGATGAGACCAAAATAGAGCTTTTTGGCCTCAAAGCTAAGCGCTATGTTTGCCACTGATCAACACAAGAAAAGTCCATAATGTCAAAGTGAAAAATAAAATCTACAAATTGTTCTAAATTAATTACAAATATAAAACAGAAAATAATTGATTGCATAAGTATTCACCCCCTTTGCTATGACACACCTAAATAAGCTCTGGTGCAACCAATTGTCTTTAGAAGTCACATAATTAGTTGAGTGGAGTCCACCTGTGTGCAATTAAGGTGTTTCACATGATTTCAGGTTAAATACACCTGTCTCTGGGAGGTCCCACAGTTGGTTAGTACATTTCCTAACAAAAACTACACGATGAAGATGAAGGAACATTCAAAGCAAATCCGGAATAAGGTTCTTCAAAAGCACCAATCAGGGGTAGGATATAAGAACATTTCCAAGGCATTGAATATCATCTCAGAGCACAGTAAAGTCCATTATTAAGAAATGGAGAGAATATGGCACAACTGTGAATCTGTCTAGAACAGGCCGTCCTCAAAAACGGAGTATCCGGGCGTATAGGGCAATAGTCAGGGAGGCCACCAAGAGGCCTATGGCAACTCTAAAGGAGTTACAGTGTTCCACGGCTGAGCTGGGAGACACTGTGCATATGGCAACAATAGCCCGGGTGCTTCACAAAACTGGCCTTTATGGGAGAGTGGCAAAAAGAAAGCCATTGTTGAAAAAAACTCGCATCAAATCTCGGCTAGAGTTTCCCAGAAGGCATGTGGGAGACTCTGAGACCAAGTGGAAGAAGATTCTATGGTCTGATGAGACCAAAATAGAGCTTTTTGGCCTCAACGCTAAGCGCTATGTTTGCCACTGATCAACACAAGAAAAGTCCATAATGTCAAAGTGAAAAATAAAATCTACAAATTGTTCTAAATTAATTACAAATATAAAACAGAAAATAATTGATTGCATAAGTATTCACCCCCTTTGCTATGACACACCTAAATAAGCTCTGGTGCAACCAATTGTCTTTAGAATTCACATAATTAGTTGAGTGGAGTCCACCTGTGTGCAATTAAGGTGTTTCACATGATTTCAGGTTAAATACACCTGTCTCTGGGAGGTCCCACAGTTGGTTAGTACATTTCCTAACAAAAACTACATCATGAAGATGAAGGAACATTCAAAGCAAATCCGGAATAAGGTTCTTCAAAAGCACCAATCAGGGGTAGGATATAAGAACATTTCCAAGGCATTGAATATCATCTCAGAGCACAGTAAAGTCCATTATTAAGAAATGGAGAGAATATGGCACAACTGTGAATCTGTCTAGAACAGGCCGTCCTCAAAAACGGAGTATCCGGGCGTATAGGGCACTAGTCAGGGAGGCCACCAAGAGGCCTATGGCAACTCTAAAGGAGTTACAGTGTTCCACGGCTGAGCTGGGAGACACTGTGCATATGGCAACAATAGCCCGGGTGCTTCACAAAACTGGCCTTTATGGGAGAGTGGCAAAAAGAAAGCCATTGTTGAAAAAAACTCGCATCAAATCTCGGCTAGAGTTTCCCAGAAGGCATGTGGGAGACTCTGAGACCAAGTGGAAGAAGATTCTATGGTCTGATGAGACCAAAATAGAGCTTTTTGGCCTCAACGCTAAGCGCTATGTTTGCCACTGATCAACAGAAGAAAAGTCCATAATGTCAAAGTGAAAAATAAAATCTACAAATTGTTCTAAATTAATTACAAATATAAAACAGAAAATAATTGATTGCATAAGTATTCACCCCCTTTGCTATGACACACCTAAATAAGCTCTGGTGCAACCAATTGTCTTTAGAATTCACATAATTAGTTGAGTGGAGTCCACCTG
The DNA here is from genome assembly GCF_902713425.1 of Acipenser ruthenus. Classification (NCBI taxonomy): domain Eukaryota; kingdom Metazoa; phylum Chordata; class Actinopteri; order Acipenseriformes; family Acipenseridae; genus Acipenser; species Acipenser ruthenus. Next base: position 8,289 of record NW_026708413.1, on the reverse strand, counting down.
TGTGCAATTAAGGTGTTTCACATGATTTCAGGTTAAATACACCTGTCTCTGGGAGGTCCCACAGTTGGTTAGTACATTTCCTAACAAAAACTACATCATGAAGATGAAGGAACATTCAAAGCAAATCCGGAATAAGGTTCTTCAAAAGCACCATTCAGGGGTAGGATATAAGAACATTTCCAAGGCATTGAATATCCTCTCAGAGCACAGTAAAGTCCATTATTAAGAAATGGAGAGAATATGGCACAACTGTGAATCTGTCTAGAACAGGCCGTCCTCAAAAACGGAGTATCTGGGCGTATAGGGCACTAGTCAGGGAGGCCACCAAGAGGCCTATGGCAACTCTAAAGGAGTTACAGTGTTCCACGGCTGAGCTGGGAGACACTGTGCATATGGCAACAATAGCCCGGGTGCTTCACAAAACTGGCCTTTATGGGAGAGTGGCAAAAAGAAAGCCATTGTTGAAAAAAACTCGCATCAAATCTCGGCTAGAGTTTCCCAGAAGGCATGTGGGAGACTCTGAGACCAAGTGGAAGAAGATTCTATGGTCTGATGAGACCAAAATAGAGCTTTTTGGCCTCAACGCTAAGCGCTATGTTTGCCACTGATCAACACAAGAAAAGTCCATAATGTCAAAGTGAAAAATAAAATCTACAAATTGTTCTAAATTAATTACAAATATAAAACAGAAAATAATTGATTGCATAAGTATTCACCCCCTTTGCTATGACACACCTAAATAAGCTCTGGTGCAACCAATTGTCTTTAGAATTCACATAATTAGTTGAGTGGAGTCCACCTGTGTGCAATTAAGGTGTTTCACATGATTTCAGGTTAAATACACCTGTCTCTGGGAGGTCCCACAGTTGGTTAGTACATTTCCTAACAAAAACTACATCATGAAGATGAAGGAACATTCAAAGCAAATCCGGAATAAGGTTCTTCAAAAGCACCAATCAGGGGTAGGATATAAGAACATTTCCAAGGCATTGAATATCATCTCAGAGCACAGTAAAGTCCATTATTAAGAAATGGAGAGAATATGGCACAACTGTGAATCTGTCTAGAACAGGCCGTCCTCAAAAACGGAGTATCCGGGCGTATAGGGCACTAGTCAGGGAGGCCACCAAGAGGCCTATGGCAACTCTAAAGGAGTTACAGTGTTCCACGGCTGAGCTGGGAGACACTGTGCATATGGCAACAATAGCCCGGGAGCTTCACAAAACTGGCCTTTATGGGAGAGTGGCAAAAAGAAAGCCATTGTTGAAAAAAACTCGCATCAAATCTCGGCTAGAGTTTCCCAGAAGGCATGTGGGAGACTCTGAGACCAAGTGGAAGAAGATTCTATGGTCTGATGAGACCAAAATAGAGCTTTTTGGCCTCAACGCTAAGCGCTATGTTTGCCACTGATCAACACAAGAAAAGTCCATAATGTCAAAGTGAAAAATAAAATCTACAAATTGTTCTAAATTAATTACAAATATAAAACAGAAAATAATTGATTGCATAAGTATTCACCCCCTTTGCTATGACACACCTAAATAAGCTCTGGTGCAACCAATTGTCTTTAGAATTCACATAATTAGTTGAGTGGAGTCCACCTGTGTGCAATTAAGGTGTTTCACATGATTTCAGGTTAAATACACCTGTCTCTGGGAGGTCCCACAGTTGGTTAGTACATTTCCTAACAAAAACTACATCATGAAGATGAAGGAACATTCAAAGCAAATCCGGAATAAGGTTCTTCAAAAGCACCAATCAGGGGTAGGATATAAGAACATTTCCAAGGCATTGAATATCCTCTCAGAGCACAGTAAAGTCCATTATTAAGAAATGGAGAGAATATGGCACAACTGTGAATCTGTCTAGAACAGGCCGTCCTCAAAAACGGAGTATCTGGGCGTATAGGGCACTAGTCAGGGAGGCCACCAAGAGGCCTATGGCAACTCTAAAGGAGTTACAGTGTTCCACGGCTGAGCTGGGAGACACTGTGCATATGGCAACAATAGCCCGGGTGCTTCACAAAACTGGCCTTTATGGGAGAGTGGCAAAAAGAAAGCCATTGTTGAAAAAAACTCGCATCAAATCTCGGCTAGAGTTTCCCAGAAGGCATGTGGGAGACTCTGAGACCAAGTGGAAGAAGATTCTATGGTCTGATGAGACCAAAATAGAGCTTTTTGGCCTCAAAGCTAAGCGCTATGTTTGCCACTGATCAACACAAGAAAAGTCCATAATGTCAAAGTGAAAAATAAAATCTACAAATTGTTCTAAATTAATTACAAATATAAAACAGAAAATAATTGATTGCATAAGTATTCACCCCCTTTGCTATGACACACCTAAATAAGCTCTGGTGCAACCAATTGTCTTTAGAAGTCACATAATTAGTTGAGTGGAGTCCACCTGTGTGCAATTAAGGTGTTTCACATGATTTCAGGTTAAATACACCTGTCTCTGGGAGGTCCCACAGTTGGTTAGTACATTTCCTAACAAAAACTACATGATGAAGATGAAGGAACATTCAAAGCAAATCCGGAATAAGGTTCTTCAAAAGCACCAATCAGGGGTAGGATATAAGAACATTTCCAAAGCATTGAATATCATCTCAGAGCACAGTAAAGTCCATTATTAAGAAATGGAGAGGAATATGGCACAACTGTGAATCTGTCTAGAACAGGCCGTCCTCAAAAACGGAGTATCTGGGCGTATAGGGCACTAGTCAGGGAGGCCACCAAGAGGCCTATGGCAACTCTAAAGGAGTTACAGTGTTCCACGGCTGAGCTGGGAGACACTGTGCATATGGCAACAATAGCCCGGGTGCTTCACAAAACTGGTCTTTATGGGAGAGTGGCAAAAAGAAAGCCATTGTTGAAAAAAACTCGCATCAAATCTCGGCTAGAGTTTCCCCAGAAGGCATGTGGGGAGACTCTGAGACCAAGTGGAAGAAGATTCTATGGTCTGATGAGACCAAAATAGAGCTTTTTGGCCTCAAAGCTAAGCGCTATGTTTGCCACTGATCAACACAAGAAAAGTCCATAATGTCAAAGTGAAAAAATAAAATCTACAAATTGTTCTAAATTAATTACAAATATAAAACAGAAAATAATTGATTGCATAAGTATTCACCCCCTTTGCTATGACACACCTAAATAAGCTCTGGTGCAACCAATTGTCTTTAGAAGTCACATAATTAGTTGAGTGGAGTCCACCTGTGTGCAATTAAGGTGTTTCACATGATTTCAGGTTAAATACACCTGTCTCTGGGAGGTCCCACAGTTGGTTAGTACATTTCCTAACAAAAACTACACGATGAAGATGAAGGAACATTCAAAGCAAATCCGGAATAAGGTTCTTCAAAAGCACCAATCAGGGGTAGGATATAAGAACATTTCCAAGGCATTGAATATCATCTCAGAGCACAGTAAAGTCCATTATTAAGAAATGGAGAGAATATGGCACAACTGTGAATCTGTCTAGAACAGGCCGTCCTCAAAAACGGAGTATCCGGGCGTATAGGGCAATAGTCAGGGAGGCCACCAAGAGGCCTATGGCAACTCTAAAGGAGTTACAGTGTTCCACGGCTGAGCTGGGAGACACTGTGCATATGGCAACAATAGCCCGGGTGCTTCACAAAACTGGCCTTTATGGGAGAGTGGCAAAAAGAAAGCCATTGTTGAAAAAAACTCGCATCAAATCTCGGCTAGAGTTTCCCAGAAGGCATGTGGGAGACTCTGAGACCAAGTGGAAGAAGATTCTATGGTCTGATGAGACCAAAATAGAGCTTTTTGGCCTCAACGCTAAGCGCTATGTTTGCCACTGATCAACACAAGAAAAGTCCATAATGTCAAAGTGAAAAATAAAATCTACAAATTGTTCTAAATTAATTACAAATATAAAACAGAAAATAATTGATTGCATAAGTATTCACCCCCTTTGCTATGACACACCTAAATAAGCTCTGGTGCAACCAATTGTCTTTAGAATTCACATAATTAGTTGAGTGGAGTCCACCTGTGTGCAATTAAGGTGTTTCACATGATTTCAGGTTAAATACACCTGTCTCTGGGAGGTCCCACAGTTGGTTAGTACATTTCCTAACAAAAACTACATCATGAAGATGAAGGAACATTCAAAGCAAATCCGGAATAAGGTTCTTCAAAAGCACCAATCAGGGGTAGGATATAAGAACATTTCCAAGGCATTGAATATCATCTCAGAGCACAGTAAAAGTCCATTATTAAGAAATGGAGAGAATATGGCACAACTGTGAATCTGTCTAGAACAGGCCGTCCTCAAAAACGGAGTATCCGGGCGTATAGGGCACTAGTCAGGGAGGCCACCAAGAGGCCTATGGCAACTCTAAAGGAGTTACAGTGTTCCACGGCTGAGCTGGGAGACACTGTGCATATGGCAACAATAGCCCGGGTGCTTCACAAAACTGGCCTTTATGGGAGAGTGGCAAAAAGAAAGCCATTGTTGAAAAAAACTCGCATCAAATCTCGGCTAGAGTTTCCCAGAAGGCATGTGGGAGACTCTGAGACCAAGTGGAAGAAGATTCTATGGTCTGATGAGACCAAAATAGAGCTTTTTGGCCTCAACGCTAAGCGCTATGTTTGCCACTGATCAACACAAGAAAAGTCCATAATGTCAAAGTGAAAAATAAAATCTACAAATTGTTCTAAATTAATTACAAATATAAAACAGAAAATAATTGATTGCATAAGTATTCACCCCCTTTGCTATGACACACCTAAATAAGCTCTGGTGCAACCAATTGTCTTTAGAATTCACATAATTAGTTGAGTGGAGTCCACCTGTGTGCAATTAAGGTGTTTCACATGATTTCAGGTTAAATACACCTGTCTCTGGGAGGTCCCACAGTTGGTTAGTACATTCCTAACAAAAACTACATCATGAAGATGAAGGAACATTCAAAGCAAATCCGGAATAAGGTTCTTCAAAAGCACCATTCAGGGGTAGGATATAAGAACATTTCCAAGGCATTGAATATCCTCTCAGAGCACAGTAAAGTCCATTATTAAGAAATGGAGAGAATATGGCACAACTGTGAATCTGTCTAGAACAGGCCGTCCTCAAAAACGGAGTATCTGGGCGTATAGGGCACTAGTCAGGGAGGCCACCAAGAGGCCTATGGCAACTCTAAAGGAGTTACAGTGTTCCACGGCTGAGCTGGGAGACACTGTGCATATGGCAACAATAGCCCGGGTGCTTCACAAAACTGGTCTTTATGGGAGAGTGGCAAAAAGAAAGCCATTGTTGAAAAAAACTCGCATCAAATCTCGGCTAGAGTTTCCAGAAGGCATGTGGGAGACTCTGAGACCAAGTGGAAGAAGATTCTATGGTCTGATGAGACCAAAATAGAGCTTTTTGGCCTCAAAGCTAAGCGCTATGTTTGCCACTGATCAACACAAGAAAAGTCCATAATGTCAAAGTGAAAAATAAAATCTACAAATTGTTCTAAATTAATTACAAATATAAAACAGAAAATAATTGATTGCATAAGTATTCACCCCCTTTGCTATGACACACCTAAATAAGCTCTGGTGCAACCAATTGTCTTTAGAAGTCACATAATTAGTTGAGTGGAGTCCACCTGTGTGCAATTAAGGTGTTTCACATGATTTCAGGTTAAATACACCTGTCTCTGGGAGGTCCCACAGTTGGTTAGTACATTTCCTAACAAAAACTACACGATGAAGATGAAGGAACATTCAAAGCAAATCCGGAATAAGGTTCTTCAAAAGCACCAATCAGGGGTAGGATATAAGAACATTTCCAAGGCATTGAATATCATCTCAGAGCACAGTAAAGTCCATTATTAAGAAATGGAGAGAATATGGCACAACTGTGAATCTGTCTAGAACAGGCCGTCCTCAAAAACGGAGTATCCGGGCGTATAGGGCAATAGTCAGGGAGGCCACCAAGAGGCCTATGGCAACTCTAAAGGAGTTACAGTGTTCCACGGCTGAGCTGGGAGACACTGTGCATATGGCAACAATAGCCCGGGTGCTTCACAAAACTGGCCTTTATGGGAGAGTGGCAAAAAGAAAGCCATTGTTGAAAAAAACTCGCATCAAATCTCGGCTAGAGTTTCCCAGAAGGCATGTGGGAGACTCTGAGACCAAGTGGAAGAAGATTCTATGGTCTGATGAGACCAAAATAGAGCTTTTTGGCCTCAACGCTAAGCGCTATGTTTGCCACTGATCAACACAAGAAAAGTCCATAATGTCAAAGTGAAAAATAAAATCTACAAATTGTTCTAAATTAATTACAAATATAAAACAGAAAATAATTGATTGCATAAGTATTCACCCCCTTTGCTATGACACACCTAAATAAGCTCTGGTGCAACCAATTGTCTTTAGAATTCACATAATTAGTTGAGTGGAGTCCACCTGTGTGCAATTAAGGTGTTTCACATGATTTCAGGTTAAATACACCTGTCTCTGGGAGGTCCCACAGTTGGTTAGTACATTTCCTAACAAAAACTACATCATGAAGATGAAGGAACATTCAAAGCAAATCCGGAATAAGGTTCTTCAAAAGCACCAATCAGGGGTAGGATATAAGAACATTTCCAAGGCATTGAATATCATCTCAGAGCACAGTAAAGTCCATTATTAAGAAATGGAGAGAATATGGCACAACTGTGAATCTGTCTAGAACAGGCCGTCCTCAAAAACGGAGTATCCGGGCGTATAGGGCACTAGTCAGGGAGGCCCACCAAGAGGCCTATGGCAACTCTAAAGGAGTTACAGTGTTCCACGGCTGAGCTGGGAGACACTGTGCATATGGCAACAATAGCCCGGGTGCTTCACAAAACTGGCCTTTATGGGAGAGTGGCAAAAAGAAAGCCATTGTTGAAAAAAACTCGCATCAAATCTCGGCTAGAGTTTCCCAGAAGGCATGTGGGAGACTCTGAGACCAAGTGGAAGAAGATTCTATGGTCTGATGAGACCAAAATAGAGCTTTTTGGCCTCAACGCTAAGCGCTATGTTTGCCACTGATCAACACAAGAAAAGTCCATAATGTCAAAGTGAAAAATAAAATCTACAAATTGTTCTAAATTAATTACAAATATAAAACAGAAAATAATTGATTGCATAAGTATTCACCCCCTTTGCTATGACACACCTAAATAAGCTCTGGTGCAACCAATTGTCTTTAGAATTCACATAATTAGTTGAGTGGAGTCCACCTGTGTGCAATTAAGGTGTTTCACATGATTTCAGGTTAAATACACCTGTCTCTGGGAGGTCCCACAGTTGGTTAGTACATTTCCTAACAAAAACTACATCATGAAGATGAAGGAACATTCAAAGCAAATCCGGAATAAGGTTCTTCAAAAGCAACCATTCAGGGGTAGGATATAAGAACATTTCCAAGGCATTGAATATCCTCTCAGAGCACAGTAAAGTCCATTATTAAGAAATGGAGAGAATATGGCACAACTGTGAATCTGTCTAGAACAGGCCGTCCTCAAAAACGGAGTATCTGGGCGTATAGGGCACTAGTCAGGGAGGCCACCAAGAGGCCTATGGCAACTCTAAAGGAGTTACAGTGTTCCACGGCTGAGCTGGGAGACACTGTGCATATGGCAACAATAGCCCGGGTGCTTCACAAAACTGGTCTTTATGGGAGAGTGGCAAAAAGAAAGCCATTGTTGAAAAAAAACTCGCATCAAATCTCGGCTAGAGTTTCCCAGAAGGCATGTGGGAGACTCTGAGACCAAGTGGAAGAAGATTCTATGGTCTGATGAGACCAAAATAGAGCTTTTTTGGCCTCAAAGCTAAGCGCTATGTTTGCCACTGATCAACACAAGAAAAGTCCATAATGTCAAAGTGAAAAAATAAAATCTACAAATTGTTCTAAATTAATTACAAATATAAAACAGAAAATAATTGATTGCATAAGTATTCACCCCCTTTGCTATGACACACCTAAATAAGCTCTGGTGCAACCAATTGTCTTTAGAAGTCACATAATTAGTTGAATGGAGTCCACCTGTGTGCAATTAAGGTGTTTAACATGATTTCAGGTTAAATACACCTGTCTCTGGGAGGTCCCACAGTTGGTTAGTACATTTCCTAACAAAAACTACATGATGAAGATGAAGGAACATTCAAAGCAAATCCGGAATAAGGTTCTTCAAAAGCACCAATCAGGGGTAGGATATAAGAACATTTCCAAGGCATTGAATATCCTCTCAGACCACAGTAAAGTCCATTATTAAGAAATGGAGAGAAAATGGCACAAACTGTGAATCTG
>NW_026708412.1:47500-50000 GCF_902713425.1 Acipenser ruthenus | reverse complement strand
ACCCAAGCCGGGGCAAAGGCTGGAGCTGTCCCCGGGGCCGTGGAACCCAAGCCGGGGCAGTGGGAGCAGAGGCCTGGGTGGTGTGAGACGGGAGCTGTCCCCGGGGCCGTGGAACCCAAGCCGGGGTGGTGGGAGGCGGGGGCTGTCCCCGGGGCCGTGGAACCCTGCCCGGGGCAGTGGAACCCAAGCCGGGGCCGTGGAACCCAAGCCGGGGCAGTGGGAGCAGAGGCCTGGGTGGTGGGAGCCAGGCCCGGGCCGGTGGAACCCAAGCCGGGGCAGTGGGAGCCAGCCCGGGGAGGCTGGAGCTGTCCCCGGGGTCCTGGAACCCTGCCCGGGCAAGTGGGAGCCAGCCCGGGGAGGCTGGAGCTGTCCCCGGGGTCCTGGAACCCTGCCCGGGCAAGTGGGAGCCAGCCCGGGGAGGCTGGAGCTGTCCCCGTGGTCCTGGAACCCTGCCCGGGCAAGTGGGAGCAGAGGCCTGGGTGGTGGGAGGCGGGAGCAGAGGCCTGGGCGGCGGGAGCTGTCCCCGGGGGCCGTGGAACCCCTGCCCGGGCAAGTGGGAGCCAGCCCAGGGAGGCTGGAGCTGTCCCCGGGGCTGTGGAACCCAAGCCGGGGCAGTGGGAGCAGAGGCCTGGGTGGTGGGAGCCAGCCCGGGGCCGTGGAACCCTGCCCGGGCAAGTGGGAGCCAGCCCAGGGAGGCTGGAGCTGTCCCCGGGGCTGTGGAACCCAAGCCGGGGCCGTGGAACCCAAGCCGGGGCAGTGGGAGCAGAGGCCTGGGTGGTGGGAGCCAGCCCGGGGCCGTGGAACCCAAGCTGGGGCAGTGGGAGCAGAGGCATGGGTGGTGGGAGGCGGGGAACTGTCCCCGGGGCAGTGGAACCCAAGCCGGGGCCGTGGAACCCAAGCCGGGGCAGTGGGAGCAGAGGCCTGGGTGGTGTGAGACGGGAGCTGTCCCCGGGGCCGTGGAACCCAAGCCGGGGGCAGTGGGAGCAGAGGCCTGGGTGGTGGGACCCAGCCCGGGGCCGTGGAACCCAAGCCGGGGCAAAGGCTGGAGCTGTCCCCGGGGCCGTGGAACCCAAGCCGGGGCAGTGGGAGCAGAGGCCTGGGTGGTGGGAGCCAGCCCGGGGCCGTGGAACCCAAGCCGGGGCAAAGGCTGGAGCTGTCCCCCGGGGCCGTGGAACCCAAGCCGGGGGCAGTGGGAGCAGAGGCCTGGGTGGTGGGAGCCAGCCCGGGGCCGTGGAACCCAAGCCGGGGCAAAGGCTGGAGCTGTCCCCGGGGCCGTGGAACCCAAGCCGGGGTGGTGGGAGGCGGGGGCTGTCCCCGGGGCCGTGGAACCCTGCCCGGGGCGGTGGAACCCAAGCCGGGGCAGTGGGGAGCAGAGGCTGGGTGGTGGGAGCCAGCCCGGGGCCGTGGAACCCAAGCTGGGCAGTGGGAGCAGAGGCCTGGGTGGTGGGGAGGCGGGAACTGTCCCCGGGGCTGTGGAACCCAAGCCGGGGCCGTGGAACCCAAGCCGGGGCAGTGGGAGCAGAGGCCTGGGTGGTGGGAGCCAGCCCGGGGCCGTGGAACCCTGCCCGGGGCAAGTGCGAGCCATAGCCTGGGTCCCCATTCAGTAACATGACCATAGGCACAGTTAGCTGACATGACCAGAGGCGGAATTAGCTGACATGACCATAGGCGGAATTAGCCTACATGACCAGAGGCACAGTTAGCTGACATGACCATAGGCACAGTTAGCTGACATGACCAGAGGCGGAATTAGCTGACATGACCAGAGGCGGAATTAGCTGACATGACCAGAGGCGGAATTAGCTGACATGACCATGGGCAGAAGTAGCTGACATGTGTCCCCGGGGCTGTGGAACCCAAGCCGGGGCCGTGGAACCCAAGCCGGGGCAGTGGGAGCAGAGGCCTGGGTGGTGGGAGCCAGCCCGGGGCCGTGGAACCCTGCCCGGGGCAAGTGCGAGCCATAGCCTGGGTCCCCATTCAGTAACATGACCATAGGCACAGTTAGCTGACATGACCAGAGGCGGAATTAGCTGACATGACCATAGGCGGAATTAGCCTACATGACCAGAGGCACAGTTAGCTGACATGACCATAGGCACAGTTAGCTGACATGACCAGAGGCGGAATTAGCTGACATGACCAGAGGCGGAATTAGCTGACATGACCAGAGGCGGAATTAGCTGACATGACCATGGGCAGAAGTAGCTGACATGACCATGGGCAGAAGTAGCTGACATGACCATGGGCAGAAGTAGCTGACATGACCATGGGCAGAAGTAGCTGACATGACCATAGGCACAGTTAGCTGACATGACCATAGGCAGAAGTAGCTGACATGACCATAGGCAGAAGTAGCTGACATGACCATGGGCAGAAGTAGCTGACATGACCATAGGCGGAGTTAGCTGACATGACCATAGGCACAGTTAGCTGACATGACCATAGGCACAGTTAGCTGACATGACCATAGGCGGAGTTAGCTGACATGACCAGAGGCGGA
>NW_026708412.1:7500-10000 GCF_902713425.1 Acipenser ruthenus | reverse complement strand
GCTGACATGACCAGAGGCGGAATTAGCTGACATGACCAGAGGCGGAATTAGCTGACATGACCAGAGGCGGAATTAGCTGACATGACCATGGGCAGAAGTAGCTGACATGACCATGGGCAGAAGTAGCTGACATGACCATGGGCAGAAGTAGCTGACATGACCATGGGCAGAAGTAGCTGACATGACCATAGGCACAGTTAGCTGACATGACCATAGGCAGAAGTAGCTGACATGACCATAGGCAGAAGTAGCTGACATGACCATAGGCAGAAGTAGCTGACATGACCATGGGCAGAAGTAGCTGACATGACCATGGGCAGAAGTAGCTGACATGACCATGGGCAGAAGTAGCTGACATGACCATAGGCACAGTTAGCTGACATGACCATAGGCAGAAGTAGCTGACATGACCATAGGCAGAAGTAGCTGACATGACCATAGGCAGAAGTAGCTGACATGACCATGGGCAGAAGTAGCTGACATGACCATAGGCACAGTTAGCTGACATGACCATAGGCACAGTTAGCTGACATGACCATAGGCGGAGTTAGCTGACATGACCATAGGCACAGTTAGCTGACATGACCATAGGCACAGTTAGCTGACATGACCATAGGCAGAAGTAGCTGACATGACCATAGGCAGAAGTAGCTGACATGACCATGGGCAGAAGTAGCTGACATGACCATAGGCGGAGTTAGCTGACATGACCATAGGCACAGTTAGCTGACATGACCATAGGCACAGTTAGCTGACATGACCATAGGCGGAGTTAGCTGACATGACCAGAGGCGGAATTAGCTAATATGACCATAGGCGGAATTAGCTGACATGACCAGAGGCAGAATTAGCCTACATGACCATGGGCAGAAGTAGCTGACATGACCAGAGCTCCAATTAAAAGTTACCTTCTTCTGAAGGGACAGATTTGCTATGTGTTACGGAGCGAGAGTTCCAGGAGGTCCCTGTGAACTCGTGGCTTCCTCCCTTAATGCAACTAGATGGCAGATACACTGGGGAGGTAGGTGCATATTACTAGGGGCACGGCATTTTCGATCAAAAAAATATTTCTAAGTCAGGACGGAGGTTCATTCTAAGGGCACGAGCGACCGATCTAAGCCGTGTGGGAGGCCCTGCACCCCGGTCAGGGTCCCCCTTCACCCCCTGGCGACATCCTCCCTTGGAAGTCTGCCCGGTGGCCCCCTCCCGCGCCCGGCGCCGGTTCAGGCCGGGCTGGAGGCCCCGTTCCTCGGGCTCAGGACCGGGCTAAGCCCCCTTAAGGACCTGGCCAAGCTCTGGTCACGTTGCGGGAAGGGGGGGGGGGTTGACCTCCCGTGCCCGGGCGCCCGTTCATGCGGGCCTGGAGGCTCCCATTTCCGGCTCGAGAACTGGGGTTTGCGCCCTTGGCTCCTCCGTGCGTTCCCTTTCAGTCTCTGGTCATGTCTACCTTCTCCGGAGGTGATTTGGGAGCCATGGTCATGTTGAGGGGAATTTTCGGAGGGAAATCCCTATCTTTAACATTATATGACCAGAGTCCGGACTTTTTCGGCTCCGTCAGAATCAAAGTTTTCAAAAAAACATGGTCATGTTCCCTATCTTTAACATTAGATGACCATGGCCACCTCGGGGCCGTTTGTGGAAGTCTGCCGAGGGCGGAGGCGAAACGGGGCTGCGGGGCGGCGGCGACTCCTGTTCCCAAGGACCCGGGACCTCCCTCCCTTCAGGGTCCCGCGGTCAAGGTACAACGGGGGGGTCCGCGGAGATTTCCGTCGACAGGGTTTTTTGATCAAAATGGTTTGACTAAGTCAGGACCCGAGGTGTCAGAATGCATGTGAAGGACCCGTTTGGAGCCGTCCTTTGGAGTCTGTGGCTGGGCAGGAGTTGACGGGATTCCTCCTTGTCTTCCCGGATGGTCTCTCTCTGTTGTGGGCAAAGGGTCCTTCACGAAATCCATACGCACGCGCGCGCATTATAGACCCAAGTCTTACCGTGCTTGATCTGAGGAACCCTGCCCGACCCACCCTACCGTGGACTGGGGTGAGCGGAGCCGAGTTTGGTCGCCACACCATCGCTCTCTCCGGATGGGAGTCCAAGGATCGGGCCGAACGCTTGAGACTTCACGGTGTTGTACGCTGAAGCCCGGGGATTGAGGTTCTATTTCTGGGCAGGATGTGAGCGCGCCTCGCACGTGTCCATTGAGAGGGGCGGTTCTCGTGCCGGTTTAGGAGCCAGGAGCCAGGTCGGGATGATTTCCATTGCGGTTAAGTCGCCTTGCCTGAGTTCCTTCCCCCCGATCCGCGCGTGTCCCGTCCCCCTCCCCCCGGGCGATGTCGATGCTGGTCGGTTGAGCTGTCGGGCCGGTTCCGGAGGCCTCGTGCCCGGGCAGGAGCCGTGTTGGGGGAGGATTTCCCGTGCGGTTAAGTCGCCCCTGCCTGCGTTCCTTCCCGGGGCGGAGGTTTTCCCACACGATTGGCTTTTACGTTCCGACTAGGGAGGGCCC
>NW_026708411.1:0-59257 GCF_902713425.1 Acipenser ruthenus | reverse complement strand
ATGCAGTACTCCTGACGAACTTCACCTTATGCAGTACTCCTGACGAACTTCACGCATCATACCGGCTCTTAAGCTAGCTTGTGTTGGAGCAGCAGGACAAGCTCGCCATCCCGCCCGCTGCTTTCCTGCATTAATGCTCACCAAAACACAACGCACCCAGGGGAGAGATACCATGGTAAATAGGTAACCTATTTACCATGGTATCCCTCCCCTGCGGCGGCTGCTCTTGATCTCCGGCTGCTCTTGATCTCCGTGAACGCACCCGCTGTCACATTGAAGCGCTTGAAAACACAGCACAACATTCCCTAATAACACTTGCAATGCATTATGACTTCAAAGGTATGACTTTAAGTCTATGACATTATTATTTATTGATTTTATTTTGTTTTATTTCTTTGATCACCAACTGCCACGACAACACACTCGTTTTTTTATGCAGTACTCCTGACGAACTTCACCAATTGACCGCATCGTACCGGCTCTTAAGGTAGCTTGTGTTGGAGCAGCAGGACAAGCTCGCCATCCCGCCCGCTGCTTTCCTGCATTATTGCTCACCAAAACCGTTCGCCGAAACAAAAATAGGTAAATATGTAACCTATTTACCATGGAATCTCTCCCCTGGGTGCCTTGTGTTTTGCGCCGGCTGCTCTTGATCTCCGTGAACGCACCCGCTGTCTCCAAACCTTGCAGAGCAGCACATTGAAGCGCTTGAAAACACAGCACAACATTCCCTAATAACACTTGCAATGCATTATGACTTCAAAGGTATGACTTTAAGTCTATGACATTATTATTTATTGATTTTATTTTGTTTTATTTCTTTGATCACCAACTGCCACGACAACACACTCGTTTTTTTATGCAGTACTCCTGACGAACTTCACCAATTGACCGCATCGTACCGGCTCTTAAGGTAGCTTGTGTTGGAGCAGCAGGACAAGCTCGCCATCCCGCCCGCTGCTTTCCTGCATTATTGCTCACCAAAACCGTTCGCCGAAACAAAAATAGGTAAATATGTAACCTATTTACCATGGTATCTCTCCCCTGGGTGCCTTGTGTTTTGCGCCGGCTGCTCTTGATCTCCGTGAACGCACCCGCTGTCTCCAAACCTTGCAGAGCAGCACATTGAAGCGCTTGAAAACACAGCACAACATTCCCTAATAACACTTGCAATGCATTATGACTTCAAAGGTATGACTTTAAGTCTATGACATTATTATTTATTGATTTTATTTTGTTTTATTTCTTTGATCACCAACTGCCACCACAACACACTCGTTTTTTTATGCAGTACTCCTTACGAACTTCACCCATTGCCCGCATCGTACTGGCTCTTAAGGTAACTTGTGTTGGAGCAGCAGGACAAGCTCGCCATCCCGCCCGCTGCTTTCCTGCATTAATGCTCACCAAAACACAACGCACCCAGGGGAGAGATACCATGGTAAATAGGTAACCTATTTACCATGGTATCCCTCCCCTGCGGCGGCTGGCTGCTCTTGATCTCCGTGAACGCACCCGCTGTCACATTGAAGCGCTTGAAAACACAGCACAACTTTCCCTAATAACACTTGCAATGCATTATGACTTCAAAGGTATGACTTTAAGTCTATGACATTATTATTTATTGATTTTATTTTGTTTTATTTCTTTGATCCCCAACTGCCACGACAACACACTCGTTTTTTTATGCAGTACTCCTGACGAACTTCACCAATTGACCGCATCGTACCGGCTCTTAAGGTAGCTTGTGTTGGAGCAGCAGGACAAGCTCGCCATCCCGCCCGCTGCTTTCCTGCATTATTGCTCACCAAAACCGTTCGCCGAAACAAAAATAGGTAAATATGTAACCTATTTACCATGGTATCTCTCCCCTGGGTGCCTTGTGTTTTGCGCCGGCTGCTCTTGATCTCCGTGAACGCACCCGCTGTCTCCAAACCTTGCAGAGCAGCACATTGAAGCGCTTGAAAACACAGCACAACATTCCCTAATAACACTTGCAATGCATTATGACTTCAAAGGTATGACTTTAAGTCTATGACATTATTATTTATTGATTTTATTTTGTTTTATTTCTTTGATCACCAACTGCCACGACAACACACTCGTTTTTTTATGCAGTACTCCTGACGAACTTCACCAATTGACCGCATCGTACCGGCTCTTAAGGTAGCTTGTGTTGGAGCAGCAGGACAAGCTCGCCATCCCGCCCGCTGCTTTCCTGCATTATTGCTCACCAAAACCGTTCGCCGAAACAAAAATAGGTAAATATGTAACCTATTTACCATGGTATCTCTCCCCTGGGTGCCTTGTGTTTTGCGCCGGCTGCTCTTGATCTCCGTGAACGCACCCGCTGTCTCCAAACCTTGCAGAGCAGCACATTGAAGCGCTTGAAAACACAGCACAACATTCCCTAATAACACTTGCAATGCATTATGACTTCAAAGGTATGACTTTAAGTCTATGACATTATTATTTATTGATTTTATTTTGTTTTATTTCTTTGATCACCAACTGCCACCACAACACACTCGTTTTTTTATGCAGTACTCCTTACGAACTTCACCCATTGACCGCATCGTACCGGCTCTTAAGGTAACTTGTGTTGGAGCAGCAGGACAAGCTCGCCATCCCGCCCGCTGCTTTCCTGCATTAATGCTCACCAAAACACAACGCACCCAGGGGAGAGATACCATGGTAAATAGGTAACCTATTTACCATGGTATCCCTCCCCTGCGGCGGCTGGCTGCTCTTGATCTCCGTGAACGCACCCGCTGTCACATTGAAGCGCTTGAAAACACAGCACAACATTCCCTAATAACACTTGCAATGCATTATGACTTCAAAGGTATGACTTTAAGTCTATGACATTATTATTTATTGATTTTATTTTGTTTTATTTCTTTGATCACCAACTGCCACGACAACACACTCGTTTTTTTATGCAGTACTCCTGACGAACTTCACCAATTGACCGCATCGTACCGGCTCTTAAGGTAGCTTGTGTTGGAGCAGCAGGACAAGCTCGCCATCCCGCCCGCTGCTTTCCTGCATTATTGCTCACCAAAACCGTTCGCCGAAACAAAAATAGGTAAATATGTAACCTATTTACCATGGTATCTCTCCCCTGGGTGCCTTGTGTTTTGCGCCGGCTGCTCTTGATCTCCGTGAACGCACCCGCTGTCTCCAAACCTTGCAGAGCAGCACATTGAAGCGCTTGAAAACACAGCACAACATTCCCTAATAACACTTGCAATGCATTATGACTTCAAAGGTATGACTTTAAGTCTATGACATTATTATTTATTGATTTTATTTTGTTTTATTTCTTTGATCACCAACTGCCACCACAACACACTCGTTTTTTTATGCAGTACTCCTTACGAACTTCACCCATTGCCCGCATCGTACCGGCTCTTAAGGTAACTTGTGTTGGAGCAGCAGGACAAGCTCGCCATCCCGCCCGCTGCTTTCCTGCATTAATGCTCACCAAAACACAACGCACCCAGGGGAGAGATACCATGGTAAATAGGTAACCTATTTACCATGGTATCCCTCCCCTGCGGCGGCTGGCTGCTCTTGATCTCCGTGAACGCACCCGCTGTCACATTGAAGCGCTTGAAAACACAGCACAACTTTCCCTAATAACACTTGCAATGCATTATGACTTCAAAGGTATGACTTTAAGTCTATGACATTATTATTTATTGATTTTATTTTGTTTTATTTCTTTGATCCCCAACTGCCACGACAACACACTCGTTTTTTTATGCAGTACTCCTGACGAACTTCACCAATTGACCGCATCGTACCGGCTCTTAAGGTAGCTTGTGTTGGAGCAGCAGGACAAGCTCGCCATCCCGCCCGCTGCTTTCCTGCATTATTGCTCACCAAAACCGTTCGCCGAAACAAAAATAGGTAAATATGTAACCTATTTACCATGGTATCTCTCCCCTGGGTGCCTTGTGTTTTGCGCCGGCTGCTCTTGATCTCCGTGAACGCACCCGCTGTCTCCAAACCTTGCAGAGCAGCACATTGAAGCGCTTGAAAACACAGCACAACATTCCCTAATAACACTTGCAATGCATTATGACTTCAAAGGTATGACTTTAAGTCTATGACATTATTATGTATTGATTTTATTTTGTTTTATTTCTTTGATCACCAACTGCCACCACAACACACTCGTTTTTTTATGCAGTACTCCTGACGAACTTCACCTTATGCAGTACTCCTGACGAACTTCACGCATCATACCGGCTCTTAAGCTAGCTTGTGTTGGAGCAGCAGGACAAGCTCGCCATCCCGCCCGCTGCTTTCCTGCATTAATGCTCACCAAAACACAACGCACCCAGGGGAGAGATACCATGGTAAATAGGTAACCTATTTACCATGGTATCCCTCCCCTGCGGCGGCTGCTCTTGATCTCCGGCTGCTCTTGATCTCCGTGAACGCACCCGCTGTCACATTGAAGCGCTTGAAAACACAGCACAACATTCCCTAATAACACTTGCAATGCATTATGACTTCAAAGGTATGACTTTAAGTCTATGACATTATTATTTATTGATTTTATTTTGTTTTATTTCTTTGATCACCAACTGCCACGACAACACACTCGTTTTTTTATGCAGTACTCCTGACGAACTTCACCAATTGACCGCATCGTACCGGCTCTTAAGGTAGCTTGTGTTGGAGCAGCAGGACAAGCTCGCCATCCCGCCCGCTGCTTTACTGCATTATTGCTCACCAAAACCGTTCGCCGAAACAAAAATAGGTAAATATGTAACCTATTTACCATGGTATCTCTCCCCTGGGTGCCTTGTGTTTTGCGCCGACTGCTCTTGATCTCCGTGAACGCACCCGCTGTCTCCAAACCTTGCAGAGCAGCACATTGAAGCGCTTGAAAACACAGCACAACATTCCCTAATAACACTTGCAATGCATTATGACTTCAAAGGTATGACTTTAAGTGTATGACATTATTATTTATTTATTTTATTTTGTTTTATTTCTTTGATCACCAACTGCCACGACAACACACTCGTTTTTTTATGCAGTACTCCTGACGAACTTCACCCATTGCACGCATCGTACCGGTTCTTAAGCTAGCTTGTGTTGGAGCAGCAGGACAAGCTCGCCATCCCGCCCGCTGCTTTCCTGCATTAATGCTCACCAAAACACAACGCACCCAGGGGAGAGATACCATGGTAAATAGGTAACCTATTTACCATGGTATCCCTCCCCTGCGGCGGCTGCTCTTGATCTCCGGCTGCTCTTGATCTCCGTGAACGCACCCGCTGTCACATTGAAGCGCTTGAAAACACAGCACAACATTCCCTAATAACACTTGCAATGCATTATGACTTCAAAGGTATGACTTTAAGTCTATGACATTATTATTTATTGATTTTATTTTGTTTTATTTCTTTGATCACCAACTGCCACGACAACACACTCGTTTTTGTATGCAGTACTCCTGACGAACTTCACCAATTGACCGCATCGTACCGGCTCTTAAGGTAGCTTCTGTTGGAGCAGCAGGACAAGCTCACCATCCCGCCCGCTGCTTTCCTGCATTATTGCTCACCAAAACCGTTCGCCGAAACAAAAATAGGTAAATATGTAACCTATTTACCATGGTATCTCTCCCCTGGGTGCCTTGTGTTTTGCGCCGGCTGCTCTTGATCTCCGTGAACGCACCCGCTGTCTCCAAACCTTGCAGAGCAGCACATTGAAGCGCTTGAAAACACAGCACAACATTCCCTAATAACACTTGCAATGCATTATGACTTCAAAGGTATGACTTTAAGTCTATGACATTATTATTTATTGATTTTATTTTGTTTTATTTCTTTGATCACCAACTGCCACCACAACACACTCGTTTTTTTATGCAGTACTCCTGGCGAACTTCACCCATTGCCCGCATCGTACCGGCTCTTAAGGTAACTTGTGTTGGAGCAGCAGGACAAGCTCGCCATCCCGCCCGCTGCTTTCCTGCATTAATGCTCACCAAAACACAACGCACCCAGGGGAGAGATACCATGGTAAATAGGTAACCTATTTACCATGGTATCCCTCCCCTGCGGCGGCTGCTCTTGATCTCCGTGAACGCACCCGCTGTCACATTGAAGCGCTTGAAAACACAGCACAACATTCCCTAATAACACTGGCAATGCATTATGACTTCAAAGGTATGACTTTAAGTCTATGACATTATTATTTATTGATTTTATTTTGTTTTATTTCTTTGATCACCAACTGCCACCACAACACACTCGTTTCTTTATGCAGTACTCCTGACGAACTTCACCAATTGACCGCATCGTACCGGCTCTTAAGGTAGCTTGTGTTGGAGCAGCAGGACAAGCTCGCCATCCCGCCCGCTGCTTTCCTGCATTATTGCTCACCAAAACCGTTCGCCGAAACAAAAATAGGTAAATATGTAACCTATTTACCATGGTATCTCTCCCCTGGGTGCCTTGTGTTTTGCGCCGGCTGCTCTTGATCTCCGTGAACGCACCCGCTGTCTCCAAACCTTGCAGAGCAGCACATTGAAGCGCTTGAAAACACAGCACAACATTCCCTAATAACACTTGCAATGCATTATGACTTCAAAGGTATGACTTTAAGTCTATGACATTATTATTTATTGATTTTATTTTGTTTTATTTCTTTGATCACCAACTGCCACCACAACACACTCGTTTTTTTATGCAGTACTCCTGACGAACTTCACCCATTGCCCGCATCGTACCGGCTCTTAAGGTAACTTGTGTTGGAGCAGCAGGACAAGCTCGCCATCCCGCCCGCTGCTTTCCTGCATTAATGCTCACCAAAACACAACGCACCCAGGGGAGAGATACCATGGTAAATAGGTAACCTATTTACCATGGTATCCCTCCCCTGCGGCGGCTGGCTGCTCTTGATCTCCGTGAACGCACCCGCTGTCACATTGAAGCGCTTGAAAACACAGCACAACATTCCCTAATAACACTTGCAATGCATTATGACTTCAAAGGTATGACTTTAAGTCTATGACATTATTATTTATTGATTTTATTTTGTTTTATTTCTTTGATCACCAACTGCCACGACAACACACTCGTTTTTTTATGCAGTACTCCTGACGAACTTCACCAATTGACCGCATCGTACCGGCTCTTAAGGTAGCTTCTGTTGGAGCAGCTGGACAAGCTCGCCATCCCGCCCGCTGCTTTCCTGCATTATTGCTCACCAAAACCGTTCGCCGAAACAAAAATAGGTAAATATGTAACCTATTTACCATGGTATCTCTCCCCTGGGTGCCTTGTGTTTTGCGCCGGCTGCTCTTGATCTCCGTGAACGCACCCGCTGTCTCCAAACCTTGCAGAGCAGCACATTGAAGCGCTTGAAAACACAGCACAACATTCCCTAATAACACTTGCAATGCATTATGACTTCAAAGGTATGACTTTAAGTCTATGACATTATTATTTATTGATTTTATTTTGTTTTATTTCTTTGATCACCAACTGCCACCACAACACACTCGTTTCTTTATGCAGTACTCCTGACGAACTTCACCAATTGACCGCATCGTACCGGCTCTTAAGGTAGCTTGTGTTGGAGCAGCAGGACAAGCTCGCCATCCCGCCCGCTGCTTTCCTGCATTATTGCTCACCAAAACCGTTCGCCGAAACAAAAATAGGTAAATATGTAACCTATTTACCATGGTATCTCTCCCCTGGGTGCCTTGTGTTTTGCGCCGGCTGCTCTTGATCTCCGTGAACGCACCCGCTGTCTCCAAACCTTGCAGAGCAGCACATTGAAGCGCTTGAAAACACAGCACAACATTCCCTAATAACACTTGCAATGCATTATGACTTCAAAGGTATGACTTTAAGTCTATGACATTATTATTTATTGATTTTATTTTGTTTTATTTCTTTGATCACCAACTGCCACCACAACACACTCGTTTTTTTATGCAGTACTCCTGACGAACTTCACCCATTGCCCGCATCGTACCGGCTCTTAAGGTAACTTGTGTTGGAGCAGCAGGACAAGCTCGCCATCCCGCCCGCTGCTTTCCTGCATTAATGCTCACCAAAACACAACGCACCCAGGGGAGAGATACCATGGTAAATAGGTAACCTATTTACCATGGTATCCCTCCCCTGCGGCGGCTGGCTGCTCTTGATCTCCGTGAACGCACCCGCTGTCACATTGAAGCGCTTGAAAACACAGCACAACATTCCCTAATAACACTTGCAATGCATTATGACTTCAAAGGTATGACTTTAAGTCTATGACATTATTATTTATTGATTTTATTTTGTTTTATTTCTTTGATCACCAACTGCCACGACAACACACTCGTTTTTTTATGCAGTACTCCTGACGAACTTCACCAATTGACCGCATCGTACCGGCTCTTAAGGTAGCTTCTGTTGGAGCAGCAGGACAAGCTCGCCATCCCGCCCGCTGCTTTCCTGCATTATTGCTCACCAAAACCGTTCGCCGAAACAAAAATAGGTAAATATGTAACCTATTTACCATGGTATCTCTCCCCTGGGTGCCTTGTGTTTTGCGCCGGCTGCTCTTGATCTCCGTGAACGCACCCGCTGTCTCCAAACCTTGCAGAGCAGCACATTGAAGCGCTTGAAAACACAGCACAACATTCCCTAATAACACTGGCAATGCATTATGACTTCAAAGGTATGACTTTAAGTCTATGACATTATTATTTATTGATTTTATTTTGTTTTATTTCTTTGATCACCAACTGCCACCACAACACACTCGTTTTTTTATGCAGTACTCCTGACGAACTTCACCCATTGCCCGCATCGTACCGGCTCTTAAGGTAACTTGTGTTGGAGCAGCAGGACAAGCTCGCCATCCCGCCCGCTGCTTTCCTGCATTAATGCTCACCAAAACACAACGCACCCAGGGGAGAGATACCATGGTAAATAGGTAACCTATTTACCATGGTATCCCTCCCCTGCGGCGGCTGGCTGCTCTTGATCTCCGTGAACGCAGCCGCTGTCACATTGAAGCGCTTGAAAACACAGCACAACATTCCCTAATAACACTTGCAATGCATTATGACTTCAAAGGTATGACTTTAAGTCTATGACATTATTATTTATTGATTTTATTTTGTTTTATTTCTTTGATCACCAACTGCCACCACAACACACTCGTTTTTTTATGCAGTACTCCTGACGAACTTCACCCATTGCCCGCATCGTACCGGCTCTTAAGGTAGCTTGTGTTGGAGCAGCAGGACAAGCTCGCCATCCCGCCCGCTGCTTTCCTGCATTATTGCTCACCAAAACCGTTCGCCGAAACAAAAATAGGTAAATATGTAACCTATTTACCATGGTATCTCTCCCCTGGGTGCCTTGTGTTTTGCGCCGGCTGCTCTTGATCTCCGTGAACGCACCCGCTGTCTCCAAACCTTGCAGAGCAGCACATTGAAGCGCTTGAAAACACAGCACAACATTCCCTAATAACACTTGCAATGCATTATGACTTCAAAGTTATGACTTTAAGTCTATGACATTATTATTTATTGATTTTATTTTGTTTTATTTCTTTGATCACCAACTGCCACCACAACACACTCGTTTTTTTATGCAGTACTCCTGACGAACTTCACCCATTGCCCGCATCGTACCGGCTCTTAAGGTAACTTGTGTTGGAGCAGCAGGACAAGCTCGCCATCCCGCCCGCTGCTTTCCTGCATTAATGCTCACCAAAACACAACGCACCCAGGGGAGAGATACCATGGTAAATAGGTAACCTATTTACCATGGTATCCCTCCCCTGCGGCGGCTGGCTGCTCTTGATCTCCGTGAACGCACCCGCTGTCACATTGAAGCGCTTGAAAACACAGCACAACATTCCCTAATAACACGTGCAATGCATTATGACTTCAAAGGTATGACTTTAAGTCTATGACATTATTATTTATTGATTTTATTTTGTTTTATTTCTTTGATCACCAACTGCCACGACAACACACTCGTTTTTTTATGCAGTACTCCTGACGAACTTCACCAATTGACCGCATCGTACCGGCTCTTAAGGTAGCTTCTGTTGGAGCAGCAGGACAAGCTCGCCATCCCGCCCGCTGCTTTCCTGCATTATTGCTCACCAAAACCGTTCGCCGAAACAAAAATAGGTAAATATGTAACCTATTTACCATGGTATCTCTCCCCTGGGTGCCTTGTGTTTTGCGCCGGCTGCTCTTGATCTCCGTGAACGCACCCGCTGTCTCCAAACCTTGCAGAGCAGCACATTGAAGCGCTTGAAAACACAGCACAACATTCTCTAATAACACTTGCAATGCATAATGACTTCAAAGGTATGGCTTTAAGTCAATGACATTATTATTTATTGATTTTATTTTGTTTTATTTCTTTGATCACCAACTGCCACGACAACACACTCGTTTTTATATGCAGTACTCCTGACGAACTTCACCCATTGCCCGCATCGTACCGGCTCTTAAGCTAGCTTGTGTTGGAGCAGCAGGACAAGCTCGCCATCCCGCCCGCTGCTTTCCTGCATTAATGCTCACCAAAACACAACGCACCCAGGGGAGAGATACCATGGTAAATAGGTAACCTATAGGTAACCTATTTACCATGGTATCCCTCCCCTGCGGCGACTGCTCTTGATCTCCGGCTGCTCTTGATCTCCGTGAACGCACCCGCTGTCACATTGAAGCGCTTGAAAACACAGCACAACATTCCCTAATAACACTTGCAATGCATTATGACTTCAAAGGTATGACTTTAAGTCTATGACATTATTATTTATTGATTTTATTTTGTTTTATTTCTTTGATCACCAACTGCCACGACAACACACTCGTTTTTTTATGCAGTACTCCTGACGAACTTCACCAATTGACCGCATCGTACCGGCTCTTAAGGTAGCTTGTGTTGGAGCAGCAGGACAAGCTCGCCATCCCGCCCGCTGCTTTCCTGCATTAATGCTCACCAAAACACAACGCACCCAGGGGAGAGATACCATGGTAAATAGGTAACCTATTTACCATGGTATCCCTCCCCTGCGGCGGCTGCTCTTGATCTCCGGCTGCTCTTGATCTCCGTGAACGCACCCGCTGTCACATTGAAGCGCTTGAAAACACAGCACAACATTCCCTAATAACACTTGCAATGCATTATGACTTCAAAGGTATGACTTTAAGTCTATGACATTATTATTTTCTTTGATCACCAACTGCCACGACAACACAATCGTTTTTTTATGCAGTACTCCTGACGAACTTCACCAATTGACCGCATCGTACCGGCTCTTAAGGTAGCTTGTGTTGGAGCAGCAGGACAAGCTCGCCATCCTGCCCGCTGCTTTCCTGCATTATTGCTCACCAAAACCGTTCGCCGAAACAAAAATAGGTAAATATGTAACCTATTTACCATGGTATCTCTCCACTGGGTGCCTTGTGTTTTGCGCCGGCTGCTCTTAATCTCCGTGAACGCACCCGCTGTCTCCAAACCTTGCAGAGCAGCACATTGAAGCGCTTGAAAACACAGCACAACATTCCCTAATAACACTTGCAATGCATTATGACTTCAAAGGTATGACTTTAAGTCTATGACATTATTATTTATTGATTTTATTTTGTTTTATTTCTTTGATCACCAACTGCCACCACAACACACTCGTTTTTTTATGCAGTACTCCTGACGAACTTCACCCATTGCCCGCATCGTACCGGCTCTTAAGGTAACTTGTGTTGGAGCAGCAGGACAAGCTCGCCATCCCGCCCGCTGCTTTCCTGCATTAATGCTCACCAAAACACAACGCACCCAGGTAACCTATTTACCATGGTATCCCTCCCCTGCGGCGGCTGGCTGCTCTTGATCTCCGTGAACGCACCCGCTGTCACATTGAAGCGCTTGAAAACACAGCACAACATTCCCTAATAACACTTGCAATGCATTATGACTTCAAAGGTATGACTTTAAGTCTATGACATTATTATTTATTGATTTTATTTTGTTTTATTTCTTTGATCACCAACTGCCACGACAACACACTCGTTTTTTTATGCAGTACTCCTGACGAACTTCACCAATTGACCGCATCGTACCGGCTCTTAAGGTAGCTTGTGTTGGAGCAGCAGGACAAGCTCGCCATCCCGCCCGCTGCTTTCCTGCATTATTGCTCACCAAAACCGTTCGCCGAAACAAAAATAGGTAAATATGTAACCTATTTACAATGGTATCTCTCCCCTGGGTGCCTTGTGTTTTGCGCCGGCTGCTGTTGATCTCCGTGAACGCACCCGCTGTCTCCAAACCTTGCAGAGCAGCACATTGAAGCGCTTGAAAACACAGCACAACATTCCCTAATAACACTTGCAATGCATTATGACTTCAAAGGTATGACTTTAAGTCTATGACATTATTATTTATTGATTTTATTTTGTTTTATTTCTTTGATCACCAACTGCCACCACAACACACTCGTTTTTTTTATGCAGTACTCCTGACGAACTTCACCCATTGCCCGCATCGTACCGGCTCTTAAGGTAACTTGTGTTGGAGCAGCAGGACAAGCTCGCCATCCCGCCCGCTGCTTTCCTGCATTAATGCTCACCAAAACACAACGCACCCAGGGGAGAGATACCATGGTAAATAGGTAACCTATTTACCATGGTATCCCTCCCCTGCGGCGGCTGGCTGCTCTTGATCTCCGTGAACGCACCCGCTGTCACATTGAAGCGCTTGAAAACACAGCACAACATTCCCTAATAACACTTGCAATGCATTATGACTTCAAAGGTATGACTTTAAGTCTATGACATTATTATTTATTGATTTTATTTTGTTTTATTTCTTTGATCACCAACTGCCACCACAACACACTCGTTTTTTTATGCAGTACTCCTGACGAACTTCACCCATTGCCCGCATCGTACCGGCTCTTAAGGTAACTTGTGTTGGAGCAGCAGGACAAGCTCGCCATCCCCGCCCGCTGCTTTCCTGCATTAATGCTCACCAAAACACAACGCACCCAGGGGAGAGATACCATGGTAAATAGGTAACCTATTTACCATGGTATCCCTCCCCTGCGGCGGGCTGGCTGCTCTTGATCTCCGTGAACGCCCCCGCTGTCACATTGAAGCGCTTGAAAACACAGCACAACATTCCCTAATAACACTTGCAATGCATTATGACTTCAAAGGTATGACTTTAAGTCTATGACATTATTATTTATTGATTTTATTTTGTTTTATTTCTTTGATCACCAACTGCCACGACAACACACTCGTTTTTTTTATGCAGTACTCCTGACGAACTTCACCAATTGACCGCATCGTACCGGCTCTTAAGGTAACTTGTGTTGGAGCAGCAGGACAAGCTCGCCATCCCGCCCCGCTGCTTTCCTGCATTATTGCTCACCAAAACCGTTCGCTGAAACAAAAAATAGGTAAATATGTAACCTATTTACCATGGTATCTCTCCCCTGGGTGCCTTGTGTTTTGCGCCGGCTGCTCTTGATCTCCGTGAACGCACCCGCTGTCTCCAAACCTTGCAGAGCAGCACATTGAAGCGCTTGAAAAACACAGCACAACATTCCCTAATAACACTGGCAATGCATTATGACTTCAAAGGTATGACTTTAAGTCTATGACATTATTATTTATTGATTTTTATTTTGTTTTATTTCTTTGATCACCAACTGCCACCACAACACACTCGTTTTTTTATGCAGTACTCCTTACGAACTTCACCCATTGCCCGCATCGTACCGGCTCTTAAGGTAACTTGTGTTGGAGCAGCAGGACAAGCTCGCCATCCCGCCCGCTGCTTTCCTGCATTAATGCTCACCAAAAACACAACGCACCCAGGGGAGAGATACCATGGTAAATAGGTAACCTATTTACCATGGTATCCCTCCCCTGCGGCGGCTGGCTGCTCTTGATCTCCGTGAACGCACCCGCTGTCCACATTGAAGCGCTTGAAAAACACAGCACAACATTCCCTAATAACACTTGCAATGCATTATGACTTCAAAGGTATGACTTTAAGTCTATGACATTATTATTTATTGATTTTATTTAGTTTTATTTCTTTGATCACCAACTGCCACGACAACACACTCGTTTTTTTATGCAGTACTCCTGACGAACTTCACCAATTGACCGCATCGTACCGGCTCTTTAGGTAGCTTGTGTTGGAGCAGCAGGACAAGCTCGCCATCCCGCCCGCTGCTTTCCTGCATTATTGCTCACCAAAAACCGTTCGCCGAAACAAAAATAGGTAAATATGTAACCTATTTACCATGGTATCTCTCCCCTGGGTGCCTTGTGTTTTGCGCCGGCTGCTCTTGATCTCCGTGAACGCACCCGCTGTCTCCAAACCTTGCAGAGCAGCACATTGAAGCGCTTGAAAACACAGCACAACATTCCCTAATAACACTTGCAATGCATTATGACTTCAAAGGTATGACTTTAAGTCTATGACATTATTATTTATTGATTTTATTTTGTTTTATTTCTTTGATCACCAACTGCCACCACAACACACTCGTTTTTTTATGCAGTACTCCTGACGAACTTTACCCATTGCCCGCATCGTACCGGCTCTTAAGGTAACTTGTGTTGGAGCAGCAGGACAAGCTCGCCATCCCGCCCGCTGCTTTCCTGCATTACTGCTCACCAAAACCGTTCGCCGAAAACAAAAAATAGGTAAATAGGTAACCTATTTACCATGGGTATCTCTCCCCTGGGTGCCTTGTGTTTTGCGCCGGCTGCTCTTCATCTCCGTGAACGCACCCGCTGTCTCCAAACCTTGCAGAACAGCACATTGAAGCGCTTGAAAAACACAGCACAACATTCCCTAATAACACTTGCAATGCATTATGACTTCAAAGGTATGACTTTAAGTCTATGACATTATTATTAATTGATTTTATTTTGTTTTATTTCTTTGATCACCAACCGCCACCACAACACACTCGTTTTTTTTATGCAGTACTCCTGACGAACTTCACCTTATGCAGTACTCCTGACGAACTTCACGCATCATACCGGCTCTTAAGCTAGCTTGTGTTGGAGCAGCAGGACAAGCTCGCCATCCCGCCCGCTGCTTTCCTGCATTAATGCTCACCAAAACACAAACGCACACCAGGGGAGAGATACCATGGTAAATAGGTAACCTATTTACCATGGTATCCCCTCCCCTGCGGCGGCTGCTCTTGATCTCCGGCTGCTCTTGATCTCCGTGAACGCACCCCGCTGTCACATTGAAGCGCTTGAAAACACAGCACAACATTCCCTAATAACACTTGCAATGCATTATGACTTCAAAGGTATGACTTTAAGTCTATGACATTATTATTTTATTGATTTTATTTTGTTTTATTTCTTTGATCACCAACTGCCACGACAACACACTCGTTTTTTTTATGCAGTACTCCTGACGAACTTCACCAATTGACCGCATCGTACCGGCTCTTAAGGTAGCTTGTGTTGGAGCAGCAGGACAAGCTCGCCATCCCGCCCGCTGCTTTCCTGCATTATTGCTCACCAAAAACCGTTCGCCGAAACAAAAATAGGTAAATATGTAACCTATTTACCATGGTATCTCTCCCCTGGGTGCCTTGTGTTTTTGCGCCGGCTGCTCTTGATCTCCGTGAACGCACCCGCTGTCTCCAAACCTTGCAGAGCAGCACATTGAAGCGCTTGAAAACACAGCACAACATTCCCTAATAACACTTGCAATGCATTATGACTTCAAAGGTATGACTTTTAAGTCTATGACATTATTATTTATTGATTTTATTTTGTTTTATTTCTTTGATCACCAACTGCCACGACAACACACTCGTTTTTTTATGCAGTACTCCTGACGAACTTCACCCATTGCCCGCATCGTACCGGCTCTTAAGGTAACTTGTGTTGGAGCAGCAGGACAAGCTCGCCATCCCGCCCGCTGCTTTCCTGCATTAATGCTCACCAAAACACAACGCACCCAGGGGAGAGATACCATGGTAAATAGGTAACCTATTTACCATGGTATCCCTCCCCTGCGGCGGCTGGCTGCTCTTGATCTCCGTGAACGCACCCGCTGTCACATTGAAGCGCTTGAAAAACACAGCACAACATTCCCTAATAAGACTTGCAATGCATTATGACTTCAAAGGTATGACTTTAAGTCTATGACATTATTATTTATTGATTTTATTTTGTTTTATTTCTTTGATCACCAACTGCCACGACAACACACTCGTTTTTTTATGCAGTACTCCTGACGAACTTCACCAATTGACCGCATCGTACCGGCTCTTAAGGTAGCTTCTGTTGGAGCAGCAGGACAAGCTCGCCATCCCGCCCGCTGCTTTCCTGCATTATTGCTCACCAAAACCGTTCGCCGAAACAAAAATAGGTAAATATGTAACCTATTTACCATGGTATCTCTCCCCTGGGTGCCTTGTGTTTTGCGCCGGCTGCTCTTGATCTCCGTGAACGCACCCGCTGTCTCCAAACCTTGCCGCTTGAAAACACAGCACAACATTCCCTAATAACACTGGCAATGCATTATGACTTCAAAGGTATGACTTTAAGTCTATGACATTATTATTTATTGATTTTATTTTGTTTTATTTCTTTGATCACCAACTGCCACCACAACACACTCGTTTTTTTTATGCAGTACTCCTGACGAACTTCACCCATTGCCCGCATCGTACCGGCTCTTAAGGTAACTTGTGTTGGAGCAGCAGGACAAGCTCGCCATCCCGCCCGCTGCTTTCCTGCATTAATGCTCACCAAAACCGTTCGCCGAAACAAAAATAGGTAAATATGTAACCTATTTACCATGGTATCTCTCCCCTGGGTGCCTTGTGTTTTGCGCCGGCTGCTCTTGATCTCCGTGAACGCACACCCGCTGGTCTCCAAACCTTGCAGAGCAGCACATTGAAGCGCTTGAAAACACAGCACAACATTCCCTAATAAGACTTGCAATGCATTATGACTTCAAAGGTATGACTTTAAGTCTATGACATTATTATTTATTGATTTTATTTTGTTTTATTTCTTTGATCACCAACTGCCACGACAACACACTCGTTTTTTTATGCAGTACTCCTGACGAACTTCACCAATTGACCGCATCGTACCGGGCTCTTAAGGTAGCTTGTGTTGGAGCAGCAGGACAAGCTCGCCATCCCGCCCCGCTGCTTTCCTGCATTATTGCTCACCAAAACCGTTCGCTGAAACAAAAATAGGTAAATATGTAACCTATTTACCATGGTATCTCTCCCCTGGGTGCCTTGTGTTTTGCGCCGGCTGCTCTTGATCTCCGTGAACGCACCCGCCTGTCTCCAAACCTTGCAGAGCAGCACATTGAAGCGCTTGAAAACACAGCACAACATTCCCTAATAACACTGGCAATGCATTATGACTTCAAAGGTATGACTTTAAGTCTATGACATTATTATTTATTGATTTTATTTTGTTTTATTTCTTTGATCACCAACTGCCACCACAACACACTCGTTTTTTTATGCAGTACTCCTGACGAACTTCACCCATTGCCCGCATCGTACCGGCTCTTAAGGTAACTTGTGTTGGAGCAGCAGGACAAGCTCGCCATCCCGCCCGCTGCTTTCCTGCATTAATGCTCACCAAAACACAACGCACCCCAGGGGAGAGATACCATGGTAAATAGGTAACCTATTTACCATGGTATCCCTCCCCTGCGGCGGCTGCTCTTGATCTCCGGCTGCTCTTGATCTCCGTGAACGCACCCGCTGTCACATTGAAGCGCTTGAAAACACAGCACAACATTCCCTAATAACACTTGCAATGCATTATGACTTCAAAGGTATGACTTTAAGTCTATGACATTATTATTTATTGATTTTATTTTGTTTTATTTCTTTGATCACCAACTGCCACGACAACACACTCGTCGTTTTTTTATGCAGTACTCCTGACGAACTTCACCAATTGACCGCATCATACCGGCTCTTAAGGTAGCTTGTGTTGGAGCAGCAGGACAAGCTCGCCATCCCGCCCGCTGCTTTCCTGCATTATTGCTCACCAAAACCGTTCGCCGAAACAAAAATAGGTAAATATGTAACCTATTTACCATGGTATCTCTCCCCTGGGTGCCTTGTGTTTTGCGCCGGCTGCTCTTGATCTCCGTGAACGCACCCGCTGTCTCCAAACCTTGCAGAGCAGCACATTGAAGCGCTTGAAAACACAGCACAACATTCCCTAATAACACTTGCAATGCATTATGACTTCAAAGGTATGACTTTAAGTCTATGACATTATTATTTATTGATTTTATTTTGTTTTATTTCTTTGATCACCAACTGCCACGACAACACACTCGTTTTTTTATGCAGTACTCCTGACGAACTTCACCCATTGCCCGCATCGTACCGGCTCTTAAGGTAACTTGTGTTGGAGCAGCAGGACAAGCTCGCCATCCCCGCCCGCTGCTTTCCTGCATTAATGCTCACCAAAACACAACGCACCCAGGGGAGAGATACCATGGTAAATAGGTAACCTATTTACCATGGTATCCCTCCCCTGCGGCGGCTGGCTGCTCTTGATCTCCGTGAACGCACCCGCTGTCACATTGAAGCGCTTGAAAACACAGCACAAACATTCCCTAATAAGACTTGCAATGCATTATGACTTCAAAGGGTATGACTTTAAGTCTATGACATTATTATTTATTGATTTTATTTTTGTTTTATTTCTTTGATCACCAACTGCCACGACAACACACTCGTTTTTTTATGCAGTACTCCTGACGAACTTCACCAATTGACCGCATCGTACCGGCTCTTAAGGTAGCTTGTGTTGGAGCAGCAGGACAAGCTCGCCATCCCGCCGCCGCTGCTTTCCTGCATTATTGCTCACCAAAACCGTTCGCCCGAAACAAAAATAGGTAAATATGTAACCTATTTACCATGGTATCTCTCCCCTGGGTGCCTTGTGTTTTGCGCCGGGCTGCTCTTGATCTCCGTGAACGCACCCGCTGTCTCCAAACCTTGCAGAGCAGCACATTGAAGCGCTTGAAAACACAGCACAACATTCCCTAATAACACTGGCAATGCATTATGACTTCAAAGGTATGACTTTAAGTCTATGACATTATTATTTATTGATTTTATTTTGTTTTATTTCTTTGATCACCAACTGCCACCCACAACACACTCGTTTTTTTTTATGCAGTACTGCTGACGAACTTCACCCATTGCCCGCATCGTACCGGCTCTTAAGGTAACTTGTGTTGGAGCAGCAGGACAAGCTCGCCATCCCCGCCCGCTGCTTTCCCTGCATTAATGCTCACCAAAACACAACGCACCCAGGGGAGAGATACCATGGTAAATAGGTAACCTATTTACCATGGTATCCCTCCCCTGCGGCGGCCTGCTCTTGATCTCCGGCTGCTCTTGATCTCCGTGAACGCACCCGCTGTCACATTGAAGCGCTTGAAAACACAGCACAACATTCCCTAATAACACTTGCAATGCATTATGACTTCAAAGGTATGACTTTAAGTCTATGACATTATTATTTATTGATTTTATTTTTGTTTTATTTCTTTGATCACCAACTGCCACGACAACACACTCGTTTTTTTATGCAGTACTCCTGACGAACTTCACCAATTGACCCGCATCATACCGGCTCTTAAGGTAGCTTGTGTTGGAGCAGCAGGACAAGCTCGCCATCCCGCCCGCTGCTTTCCTGCATTATTGCTCACCAAAAACCGTTCGCCACGAAACAAAAATAGGTAAATATGTAACCTATTTACCATGGTATCTCTCCCCTGGGTGCCTTGTGTTTTGCGCCGGCTGCTCTTGATCTCCGTGAACGCACCCGCTGTCTCCAAACCTTGCAGAGCAGCACATTGAAGCGCTTGAAAAACACAGCACAACATTCCCTAATAACACTTGCAATGCATTATGACTTCAAAGGTATGACTTTAAGTCTATGACATTATTATTTATTGATTTTATTTTGTTTTATTTCTTTGATCACCAACTGCCACGACAACACACTCGTTTTTTTATGCAGTACTCCTGACGAACTTCACCCATTGCCCGCATCGTACCGGCTCTTAAGGTAACTTGTGTTGGAGCAGCAGGACAAGCTCGCCATCCCGCCCGCTGCTTTCCCTGCATTAATGCTCACCAAAACACAACGCACCCAGGGGAGAGATACCATGGTAAATAGGTAACCTATTTACCATGGTATCCCTCCCCTGCGGCGGGCTGGCTGCTCTTGATCTCCGTGAACGCACCCGCTGTCACATTGAAGCGCTTGAAAACACAGCACAACATTCCCTAATAAGACTTGCAATGCATTATGACTTCAAAGGTATGACTTTAAGTCTATGACATTATTATTTATTGATTTTATTTTGTTTTATTTCTTTGATCACCAACTGCCACGACAACACACTCGTTTTTTTATGCAGTACTCCTGACGAACTTCACCAATTGACCGCATCGTACCGGCTCTTAAGGTAGCTTGTGTTGGAGCAGCAGGACAAGCTCGCCATCCCCGCCCGCTGCTTTCCTGCATTATTGCTCACCAAAAACCGTTCGCCCAAAAACAAAAATAGGTAAATATGTAACCTATTTACCATGGTATCTCTCCCCTGGGTGCCTTGTGTTTTGCGCCGGCTGCTCTTGATCTCCGTGAACGCACCCGCTGTCTCCAAACCTTGCAGAGCAGCACATTGAAGCGCTTGAAAACACAGCACAACATTCCCTAATAACACTGGCAATGCATTATGACTTCAAAGGTATGACTTTAAGTCTATGACATTATTATTTATTGATTTTATTTTGTTTTATTTCTTTGATCACCAACTGCCACCACAACACACTCGTTTTTTTTATGCAGTACTGCTGACGAACTTCACCCATTGCCCGCCATCGTACCGGCTCTTAAGGTAACTTGTGTTGGAGCAGCAGGACAAGCTCGCCATCCCCGCCCGCTGCTTTCCTGCATTAATGCTCACCAAAACACAACGCACCCAGGGGAGAGATACCATGGTAAATAGGTAACCTATTTACCATGGTATCCCCTCCCCTGCGGCGGCTGGCTGCTCTTGATCTCCGTGAACGCCCCCCGCTGTCACATTGAAGCGCTTGAAAACACAGCACAACATTCCCTAATAACACTTGCAATGCATTATGACTTCAAAGGTATGACTTTAAGTCTATGACTATTATTATTTATTGATTTTATTTTGTTTTATTTCTTTGATCACCAACTGCCACCACAACACACTCGTTTTTTTATGCAGTACTCCTGACGAACTTCACCCATTGCCCCGCATCGTACCGGCTCTTAAGGTAACTTGTGTTGGAGCAGCAGGACAAGCTCGCCATCCCGCCCGCTGCTTTCCTGCATTAATGCTCACCAAAACCGTTCGCCGAAACAAAAATAGGTAAATATGTAACCTATTTACCATGGTAATCTCCCCTGGGTGCCTTGTGTTTTGCGCCGGCTGCTCTTGATCTCCGTGAACGCACCCGCTGTCTCCAAACCTTGCAGAGCAGCACATTGAAGCGCTTGAAAACACAGCACAACATTCCCTAATAACACTTGCAATGCATTATGACTTCAAAGGTATGACTTTAAGGTCTATGACATTATTATTTATTGATTTTATTTTGTTTTATTTCTTTGATCACCAACTGCCACCACAACACACCCGTTTTTTTATGCAGTACTCCTGACGAACTTCACCCATTGCCCGCATCGTACCGGCTCTTAAGGTAACTTGTGTTGGAGCAGCAGGACAAGCTCGCCATCCCGCCCGCTGCTTTCCTGCATTAATGCTCACCAAAACACAACGCACCCAGGGGAGAGATACCATGGTAAATAGGTAACCTATTTACCATGGTATCCCTCCCCTGCGGCGGCTGGCTGCTCTTGATCTCCGTGAACGCACCCGCTGTCACATTGAAGCGCTTGAAAACACAGCACAACATTCCCTAATAACACTTGCAATGCATTATGACTTCAAAGGTATGACTTTAAGTCTATGACATTATTATTTATTGATTTTATTTTGTTTTATTTCTTTGATCACCAACTGCCACGACAACACACTCGTTCTTTTATGCAGTACTCCTGACGAACTTCACCAATTGACCGCATCGTACCGGCTCTTAAGGTAGCTTCTGTTGGAGCAGCAGGACAAGCTCGCCATCCCGCCCGCTGCTTTCCTGCATTATTGCTCACCAAAACCGTTCGCCGAAACAAAAATAGGTAAATATGTAACCTATTTACCATGGTATCTCTCCCCTGGGTGCCTTGTGTTTTGCGCCGGCTGCTCTTGATCTCCGTGAACGCACCCGCTGTCTCCAAACCTTGCAGAGCAGCACATTGAAGCGCTTGAAAACACAGCACAACATTCCCTAATAACACTTGCAATGCATTATGACTTCAAAGGTATGACTTTAAGTCTATGACATTATTATTTATTGATTTTATTTTGTTTTATTTCTTTGATCACCAACTGCCACGACAACACACTCGTTTTTTTTATGCAGTACTCCTGACGAACTTCACCAATTGACCGCATCGTACCGGCTCTTAAGGTAGCTTGTGTTGGAGCAGCAGGACAAGCTCGCCATCCCGCCCGCTGCTTTCCTGCATTATTGCTCACCAAAACCGTTCGCCGAAACAAAAATAGGTAAATATGTAACCTATTTACCATGGTATCTCTCCCCTGGGTGCCTT
This sequence comes from Acipenser ruthenus, assembly GCF_902713425.1. Taxonomy (NCBI): domain Eukaryota; kingdom Metazoa; phylum Chordata; class Actinopteri; order Acipenseriformes; family Acipenseridae; genus Acipenser; species Acipenser ruthenus. Next base: position 36,504 of record NW_026708411.1, on the reverse strand, counting down.
GTGTTTTGCGCCGGCTGCTCTTGATCTCCGTGAACGCACCCGCTGTCTCCAAACCTTGCAGAGCAGCACATTGAAGCGCTTGAAAACACAGCACAACATTCCCTAATAACACTTGCAATGCATTATGACTTCAAAGGTATGACTTTAAGTCTATGACATTATTATTTATTGATTTTATTTTGTTTTATTTCTTTGATCACCAACTGCCACGACAACACACTCGTTTTTTTATGCAGTACTCCTGACGAACTTCACCCATTGCCCGCATCGTACCGGCTCTTAAGGTAACTTGTGTTGGAGCAGCAGGACAAGCTCGCCATCCCGCCCGCTGCTTTCCTGCATTAATGCTCACCAAAACACAACGCACCCAGGGGAGAGATACCATGGTAAATAGGTAACCTATTTACCATGGTATCCCTCCCCTGCGGCGGCTGCTCTTGATCTCCGGCTGCTCTTGATCTCCGTGAACGCACCCGCTGTCACATTGAAGCGCTTGAAAACACAGCACAACATTCCCTAATAACACTTGCAATGCATTATGACTTCAAAGGTATGACTTTAAGTCTATGACATTATTATTTATTGATTTTATTTTGTTTTATTTCTTTGATCACCAACTGCCACGACAACACACTCGTTTTTTTATGCAGTACTCCTGACGAACTTCACCAATTGACCGCATCGTACCGGCTCTTAAGGTAGCTTGTGTTGGAGCAGCAGGACAAGCTCGCCATCCCGCCCGCTGCTTTCCTGCATTATTGCTCACCAAAACCGTTCGCCGAAACAAAAATAGGTAAATATGTAACCTATTTACCATGGTATCTCTCCCCTGGGTGCCTTGTGTTTTGCGCCGGCTGCTCTTGATCTCCGTGAACGCACCCGCTGTCTCCAAACCTTGCAGAGCAGCACATTGAAGCGCTTGAAAACACAGCACAACATTCCCTAATAACACTTGCAATGCATTATGACTTCAAAGGTATGACTTTAAGTCTATGACATTATTATTTATTGATTTTATTTTGTTTTATTTCTTTGATCACCAACTGCCACGACAACACACTCGTTTTTTTATGCAGTACTCCTGACGAACTTCACCCATTGCCCGCATCGTACCGGCTCTTAAGGTAACTTGTGTTGGAGCAGCAGGACAAGCTCGCCATCCCGCCCGCTGCTTTCCTGCATTAATGCTCACCAAAACACAACGCACCCAGGGGAGAGATACCATGGTAAATAGGTAACCTATTTACCATGGTATCCCTCCCCTGCGGCGGCTGGCTGCTCTTGATCTCCGTGAACGCACCCGCTGTCACATTGAAGCGCTTGAAAACACAGCACAACATTCCCTAATAAGACTTGCAATGCATTATGACTTCAAAGGTATGACTTTAAGTCTATGACATTATTATTTATTGATTTTATTTTGTTTTATTTCTTTGATCACCAACTGCCACGACAACACACTCGTTTTTTTATGCAGTACTCCTGACGAACTTCACCAATTGACCGCATCGTACCGGCTCTTAAGGTAGCTTGTGTTGGAGCAGCAGGACAAGCTCGCCATCCCGCCCGCTGCTTTCCTGCATTATTGCTCACCAAAAACCGTTCGCCGAAACAAAAATAGGTAAATATGTAACCTATTTACCATGGTATCTCTCCCCTGGGTGCCTTGTGTTTTGCGCCGGCTGCTCTTGATCTCCGTGAACGCACCCGCTGTCTCCAAACCTTGCAGAGCAGCACATTGAAGCGCTTGAAAACACAGCACAACATTCCCTAATAACACTGGCAATGCATTATGACTTCAAAGGTATGACTTTAAGTCTATGACATTATTATTTATTGATTTTATTTTGTTTTATTTCTTTGATCACCAACTGCCACCACAACACACTCGTTTTTTTTATGCAGTACTCCTGACGAACTTCACCCATTGCCCGCATCGTACCGGCTCTTAAGGTAACTTGTGTTGGAGCAGCAGGACAAGCTCGCCATCCCGCCCGCTGCTTTCCTGCATTAATGCTCACCAAAACCGTTCGCCGAAACAAAAATAGGTAAATATGTAACCTATTTACCATGGTATCTCTCCCCTGGGTGCCTTGTGTTTTGCGCCGGCTGCTCTTGATCTCCGTGAACGCACCCGCTGTCTCCAAACCTTGCAGAGCAGCACATTGAAGCGCTTGAAAACACAGCACAACATTCCCTAATAACACTTGCAATGCATTATGACTTCAAAGGTATGACTTTAAGTCTATGACATTATTATTTATTGATTTTATTTTGTTTTATTTCTTTGATCACCAACTGCCACCACAACACACCCGTTTTTTTTATGCAGTACTCCTGACGAACTTCACCCATTGCCCGCATCGTACCGGCTCTTAAGGTAACTTGTGTTGGAGCAGCAGGACAAGCTCGCCATCCCGCCCGCTGCTTTCCTGCATTAATGCTCACCAAAACACAACGCACCCAGGGGAGAGATACCATGGTAAATAGGTAACCTATTTACCATGGTATCCCTCCCCTGCGGCGGCTGGCTGCTCTTGATCTCCGTGAACGCACCCGCTGTCACATTGAAGCGCTTGAAAACACAGCACAACATTCCCTAATAACACTTGCAATGCATTATGACTTCAAAGGTATGACTTTAAGTCTATGACATTATTATTTATTGATTTTATTTTGTTTTATTTCTTTGATCACCAACTGCCACGACAACACACTCGTTTTTTTATGCAGTACTCCTGACGAACTTCACCCATTGCCCGCATCGTACCGGCTCTTAAGGTAACTTGTGTTGGAGCAGCAGGACAAGCTCGCCATCCCGCCCGCTGCTTTCCTGCATTAATGCTCACCAAAACACAACGCACCCAGGGGAGAGATACCATGGTAAATAGGTAACCTATTTACCATGGTATCCCTCCCCTGCGGCGGCTGGCTGCTCTTGATCTCCGTGAACGCACCCGCTGTCACATTGAAGCGCTTGAAAACACAGCACAACATTCCCTAATAACACTTGCAATGCATTATGACTTCAAAGGTATGACTTTAAGTCTATGACATTATTATTTATTGATTTTATTTTGTTTTATTTCTTTGATCACCAACTGCCACGACAACACACTCGTTCTTTTATGCAGTACTCCTGACGAACTTCACCAATTGACCGCATCGTACCGGCTCTTAAGGTAGCTTCTGTTGGAGCAGCAGGACAAGCTCGCCATCCCGCCCGCTGCTTTCCTGCATTATTGCTCACCAAAACCGTTCGCCGAAACAAAAATAGGTAAATATGTAACCTATTTACCATGGTATCTCTCCCCTGGGTGCCTTGTGTTTTGCGCCGGCTGCTCTTGATCTCCGTGAACGCACCCGCTGTCTCCAAACCTTGCAGAGCAGCACATTGAAGCGCTTGAAAACACAGCACAACATTCCCTAATAACACTTGCAATGCATTATGACTTCAAAGGTATGACTTTAAGTCTATGACATTATTATTTATTGATTTTATTTTGTTTTATTTCTTTGATCACCAACTGCCACCACAACACACTCGTTTTTTTTATGCAGTACTCCTGACGAACTTCACCCATTGCCCGCATCGTACCGGCTCTTAAGGTAACTTGTGTTGGAGCAGCAGGACAAGCTCGCCATCCCGCCCGCTGCTTTCCTGCATTAATGCTCACCAAAACACAACGCACCCAGGGGAGAGATACCATGGTAAATAGGTAACCTATTTACCATGGTATCCCTCCACCGGCGGCTGGCTGCTCTTGATCTCCGTGAACGCACCCGCTGTCACACTGAAGCGCTTGAAAACACAGCACAACATTCCCTAATAAGACTTGCAATGCATTATGACTTCAAAGGTATGACTTTAAGTCTATGACATTATTATTTATTGATTTTATTTTGTTTTATTTCTTTGATCACCAACTGCCACGACAACACACTCGTTTTTTTATGCAGTACTCCTGACGAACTTCACCAATTGACCGCATCGTACCGGCTCTTAAGGTAGCTTGTGTTGGAGCAGCAGGACAAGCTCGCCATCCCGCCCGCTGCTTTCCTGCATTAATGCTCACCAAAAACACAACGCACCCAGGGGAGAGATACCCATGGTAAATAGGTAACCTATTTACCATGGTATCCCTCCCCTGCGGCGGCTGGCTGCTCTTGATCTCCGTGAACGCACCCGCTGTCACATTGAAGCGCTTGAAAACACAGCACAACATTCCCTAATAACACTTGCAATGCATTATGACTTCAAAGGTATGACTTTAAGTCTATGACATTATTACTTTATTGATTTTATTTTGTTTTATTTCTTTGATCACCAACTGCCACGACAACACACTCGTTTTTTTATGCAGTACTCCTGACGAACTTCACCAATTGACCGCATCGTACCGGCTCTTAAGGTAGCTTGTGTTGGAGCAGCAGGACAAGCTCGCCATCCCGCCCGCTGCTTTCCTGCATTATTGCTCACCAAAACCGTTCGCCGAAACAAAAATAGGTAAATATGTAACCTATTTACCATGGTATCTCTCCCCTGGGTGCCTTGTGTTTTTGCGCCGGCTGCTCTTGATCTCCGTGAACGCACCCGCTGTCTCCAAACCTTGCAGAGCAGCACATTGAAGCGCTTGAAAACACAGCACAACATTCCCTAATAACACTTGCAATGCATTATGACTTCAAAGGTATGACTTTAAGTCTATGACATTATTATTTATTGATTTTATTTTGTTTTATTTCTTTGATCACCAACTGCCACCACAACACACTCGTTTTTTTTATGCAGTACTCCTGACGAACTTCACCCATTGCCCGCATCGTACCGGCTCTTAAGGTAACTTGTGTTGGAGCAGCAGGACAAGCTCGCCATCCCGCCCGCTGCTTTCCTGCATTAATGCTCACCAAAACACAACGCACCCAGGGGAGAGATACCATGGTAAATAGGTAACCTATTTACCATGGTATCCCTCCCCTACGGCGGCTGGCTGCTCTTGATCTCCGTGAACGCACCCCGCTGTCACATTGAAGCGCTTGAAAAACACAGCACAACATTCCCTAATAACACTTGCAATGCATTATGACTTCAAAGGTATGACTTTAAGTCTATGACATTATTATTTATTGATTTTATTTTGTTTTATTTCTTTGATCACCAACTGCCACCACAACACACTCGTTTTTTTTATGCAGTACTCCTGACGAACTTCACCCATTGCCCGCATCGTACCGGCTCTTAAGGTAACTTGTGTTGGAGCAGCAGGACAAGCTCGCCATCCCGCCCGCTGCTTTCCTGCATTAATGCTCACCAAAACACAACGCACCCAGGGGAGAGATACCATGGTAAATAGGTAACCTATTTACCATGGTATCCCTCCCCTGCGGCGGCTGGCTGGCTGCTCTTGATCTCCGTGAACGCACCCGCTGTCACATTGAAGCGCTTGAAAACACAGCACAACATTCCCTAATAACACTTGCAATGCATTATGACTTCAAAGGTATGACTTTAAGTCTATGACATTATTATTTATTGATTTTATTTTGTTTTATTTCTTTGATCACCAACTGCCACGACAACACACCTCGTTCTTTTATGCAGTACTCCTGACGAACTTCACCAATTGACCGCATCGTACCGGCTCTTAAGGTAGCTTCTGTTGGAGCAGCAGGACAAGCTCGCCATCCCCGCCCGCTGCTTTCCTGCATTATTGCTCACCAAAACCGTTCGCCGAAACAAAAATAGGTAAATATGTAACCTATTTACCATGGTATCTCTCCCCTGGGTGCCTTGTGTTTTGCGCCGGCTGCTCTTGATCTCCGTGAACGCACCCGCTGTCTCCAAACCTTGCAGAGCAGCACATTGAAGCGCTTGAAAACACAGCACAACATTCCCTAATAACACTTGCAATGCATTATGACTTCAAAGGTATGACTTTAAGTCTATGACATTATTATTTATTGATTTTATTTTGTTTTATTTCTTTGATCACCAACTGCCACCACAACACACTCGTTTTTTTTATGCAGTACTCCTGACGAACTTCACCAATTGACCGCATCGTACCGGCTCTTAAGGTAGCTTGTGTTGGAGCAGCAGGACAAGCTCGCCATCCCGCCCGCTGCTTTCCTGCATTATTGCTCACCAAAACCGTTCGCCGAAACAAAAAATAGGTAAATATGTAACCTATTTACCATGGTATCTCTCCCCTGGGTGCCTTGTGTTTTGCGCCAGCTGCTCTTGATCTCCGTGAACGCACGCGCTGTCTCCAAACCTTGCAGAGCAGCACATTGAAGCGCTTGAAAAACACAGCACAACATTCCCTAATAACACTGGCAATGCATTATGACTTCAAAGGTATGACTTTAAGTCTATGACATTATTATTTATTGATTTTATTTTGTTTTATTTCTTTGATCACCAACTGCCACCACAACACACTCGTTTTTTTATGCAGTACTCCTGACGAACTTCACCCATTGCCCGCATCGTACCGGCTCTTAAGGTAACTTGTGTTGGAGCAGCAGGACAAGCTCGCCATCCCGCCCGCTGCTTTCCTGCATTAATGCTCACCAAAACACAACGCACCCAGGGGAGAGATACCATGGTAAATAGGTAACCTATTTACCATGGTATCCCTCCCCTGCGGCGGCTGGCTGCTCTTGATCTCCGTGAACGCACCCGCTGTCACATTGAAGCGCTTGAAAACACAGCACAACATTCCCTAATAACACTTGCAATGCATTATGACTTCAAAGGTATGACTTTAAGTCTATGACATTATTATTTATTGATTTTATTTTGTTTTATTTCTTTGATCACCAACTGCCACGACAACACACTCGTTTTTTTTATGCAGTACTCCTGACGAACTTCACCAATTGACCGCATCGTACCGGCTCTTAAGGTAGCTTCTGTTGGAGCAGCAGGACAAGCTCGCCATCCCGCCCGCTGCTTTCCTGCATTATTGCTCACCAAAAACCGTTCGCCGAAACAAAAATAGGTAAATATTGTAACCTATTTACCATGGTATCTCTCCCCTGGGTGCCTTGTGTTTTGCGCCGGCTGCTCTTGATCTCCGTGAACGCACCCGCTGTCTCCAAACCTTGCAGAGCAGCACATTGAAGCGCTTGAAAACACAGCACAACATTCCCTAATAACACTGGCAATGCATTATGACTTCAAAGGTATGACTTTAAGTCTATGACATTATTATTTATTGATTTTATTTTGTTTTATTTCTTTGATCACCAACTGCCACCACAACACACTCGTTTTTTTTTATGCAGTACTCCTGACGAACTTCACCCATTGCCCGCATCGTAACGGCTCTTAAGGTAACTTGTGTTGGAGCAGCAGGACAAGCTCGCCATCCCGCCCGCTGCTTTCCTGCATTAATGCTCACCAAAAACACAACGCACCCAGGGGAGAGATACCATGGTAAATAGGTAACCTATTTACCATGGTATCCCTCCCCTGCGGCGGCTGGCTGCTCTTGATCTCCGTGAACGCACCCGCTGTCACATTGAAGCGCTTGAAAACACAGCACAACATTCCCTAATAACACTTGCAATGCATTATGACTTCAAAGGTATGACTTTAAGTCTATGACATTATTATTTATTGATTTTATTTTGTTTTATTTCTTTGATCACCAACTGCCACGACAACACACTCGTTTTTTTTTTATGCAGTACTCCTGACGAACTTCACCAATTGACCGCATCGTACCGGCTCTTAAGGTAGCTTCTGTTGGAGCAGCAGGACAAGCTCGCCATCCCGCCCGCTGCTTTCCTGCATTATTGCTCACCAAAACCGTTCGCCGAAAACAAAAATAGGTAAATATGTAACCTATTTACCATGGTATCTCTCCTCTGGGTGCCTTGTGTTTTGCGCCGGCTGCTCTTGATCTCCGTGAACGCACCCGCTGTCTCCAAACCTTGCAGAGCAGCACATTGAAGCGCTTGAAAACACAGCACAACATTCCCTAATAACACTTGCAATGCATTATGACTTCAAAGGTATGACTTTAAGTCTATGACATTATTATTTATTGATTTTATTTTGTTTTATTTCTTTGATCACCAACTGCCACCACAACACACTCGTTTTTTTATGCAGTACTCCTGACGAACTTCACCCATTGCCCGCATCGTACCGCTCTTAAGGTAACTCTGTGTTGGAGCAGCAGGACAAGCTCGCCATCCCGCCCGCTGCTTTCCTGCATTAATGCTCACCAAAACACAACGCACCCAGGGGAGAGATACCATGGTAAATAGGTAACCTATTTACCATGGTATCCCTCCCCTGCGGCGGCTGGCTGCTCTTGATCTCCGTGAACGCCCCCGCTGTCACATTGAAGCGCTTGAAAAACACAGCACAACATTCCCTAATAACACTTGCAATGCATTATGACTTCAAAGGTATGACTTTAAGTCTATGACATTATTATTTATTGATTTTATTTTGTTTTATTTCTTTGATCACCAACTGCCACGACAACCACACTCGTTTTTTTATGCAGTACTCCTGACGAACTTCACCAATTGACCGCATCGTACCGGCTCTTAAGGTAGCTTCTGTTGGAGCAGCAGGACAAGCTCGCCATCCCGCCCGCTGCTTTCCTGCATTATTGCTCACCAAAACCGTTCGCCGAAACAAAAAAATAGGTAAACATGTAACCTATTTACCATGGTATCCCTCCCCTGGGTGCCTTGTGTTTTGCGCCGGCTGCTCTTGATCTCCGTGAACGCACCCGCTGTCTCCAAACCTTGCAGAACAGCACATTGAAGCGCTTGAAAACACAGCACAACATTCCCTAATAACACTTGCAATGCATTATGACTTCAAAGGTATGACTTTAAGTCTATGACATTATTATTTATTGATTTTATTTTGTTTTATTTCTTTGATCACCAACTGCCACGACAACACACTCGTTTTTTTATGCAGTACTCCTGACGAACTTCACCCATTGCCCGCATCGTACCGGCTCTTAAGGTAACTTGTGTTGGAGCAGCAGGACAAGCTCGCCATCCCGCCCGCTGCTTTCCTGCATTAATGCTCACCAAAACACAACGCACCCAGGGGAGAGATACCATGGTAAATAGGTAGCCAGCTCCCCTGCGGCGGCTGGCTGCTCTTGATCTCCGTGAACGCACCCGCTGTCACATTGAAGCGCTTGAAAAACACAGCACAACATTCCCTAATAAACACTTGCAATGCATTATGGCTTCAAAGGTATGACTTTAAGTCTATGACATTATTATTTATTGATTTTATTTTGTTTTTATTTCTTTGATCACCAACTGCCACGACAACACACTCGTTTTTTTTTAGGCAGTACTCCTGACGAACTTCACCAATTGACCGCATCGTACCGGCTCTTAAGGTAGCTTGTGTTGGAGCAGCAGGACAAGCTCGCCATCCCGCCCGCTGCTTTCCTGCATTATTGCTCACCAAAACCGTTCGCCCGAAACAAAAATAGGTAAATATGTAACCTATTTACCATGGTATCTCTCCCCTGGGTGCCTTTGTGTTTTGCGCCGGCTGCTCTTCATCTCCAGTGGAACGCACCCGCTGTCTCCAAACCTTGCAGAGCAGCACATTGAAGCGCTTGAAAACACAGCACAACATTCTCTAATAACACTTGCAATGCATAATGACTTCAAAGGTATGGCTTTAAGTCTATGACATTATTATTTATTGATTTTATTTTGTTTTATTTCTTTGATCACCAACTGCCACGACAACACACTCGTTTTTTTATGCAGTACTCCTGACGAACTTCACCCATTGCCTGCATCGTACCGACTCTTAAGCTAGCTTGTTTTGGAGCAGCAGGACAAGCTCGCCATCCCGCCCGCTGCTTTCCTGCATTAATGCTCACCAAAACACAACGCACCCAGGGGAGAGATACCATGGTAAATAGGTAACCTATTTACCATGGGTATCCCTCCCCTGCGGCGGCTGGCTGCTCTTGATCTCCGTGAACGCACCCGCTGTCACATTGAAGCGCTTGAAAACACAGCACAACATTCCCTAATAACACTTGCAATGCATTATGACTTCAAAGGTATGACTTTAAGTCTATGACATTATTATTTATTGATTTTATTTTGTTTTATTTCTTTGATCACCAACTGCCACCACAACACACTCGTTTTTTTATGCAGTACTCCTGACGAACTTCACCAATTGACCGCATCGTACCGGCTCTTAAGGTAGCTTGTGTTGGAGCAGCAGGACAAGCTCGCCATCCCGCCCGCTGCTTTCCTGCATTATTGCTCACCAAAACCGTTCGCCGAAACAAAAATAGGTAAATATGTAACCTATTTACCATGGTATCTCTCCCCTGGGTGCCTTGTGTTTTGCGCCGGCTGCTCTTGATCTCCGTGAACGCACCCGCTGTCTCCAAACCTTGCAGAGCAGCACATTGAAGCGCTTGAAAAACACAGCACAACATTCCCTAATAACACTTGCAATGCATTATGACTTCAAAAGTATGACTTTAAGTCTATGACATTATTATTTATTGATTTTATTTTGTTTTATTTCTTTGATCACCAACTGCCACGACAACACACTCGTTTTTTTATGCAGTACTCCTGACGAACTTCACCAATTGCCCGCATCGTACCGGCTCTTAAGGTAACTTCTGTTGGAGCAGCAGGACAAGCTCGCCATCCCGCCCGCTGCTTTCCTGCATTATTGCTCACCAAAACCGTTCGCCGAAACAAAAATAGGTAAATATGTAACCTATTTACCATGGTATCTCTCCCCTGGGTGCCTTGTGTTTTGCGCCGGCTGCTCTTGATCTCCGTGAACGCACCCGCTGTCTCCAAACCTTGCAGAGCAGCACATTGAAGCGCTTGAAAACACAGCACAACATTCCCTAATAACACTGGCAATGCATTATGACTTCAAAGGTATGACTTTAAGTCTATGACATTATTATTTATTGATTTTATTTTGTTTTATTTCTTTGATCACCAACTGCCACCACAACACACTCGTTTTTTTTATGCAGTACTCCTGACGAACTTCACCCATTGCCCGCATCGTACCGGCTCTTAAGGTAACTTGTGTTGGAGCAGCAGGACAAGCTCGCCATCCCGCCCGCTGCTTTCCTGCATTAATGCTCACCAAAACACAACGCACCCAGGGGAGAGATACCATGGTAAATAGGTAACCTATTTACCATGGTATCCCTCCCCTGCGGCGGCTGGCTGCTCTTGATCTCCGTGAACGCACCCGCTGTCACATTGAAGCGCTTGAAAACACAGCACAACATTCCCTAATAAGACTTGCAATGCATTATGACTTCAAAGGTATGACTTTAAGTCTATGACATTATTATTTATTGATTTTATTTTGTTTTATTTCTTTGATCACCAACTGCCACGACAACACACTCGTTTTTTTATGCAGTACTCCTGACGAACTTCACCAATTGACCGCATCGTACCGGCTCTTAAGGTAGCTTGTGTTGGAGCAGCAGGACAAGCTCACCATCCCGCCCGCTGCTTTCCTGCATTATTGCTCACCAAAACCGTTCGCCGAAACAAAAATAGGTAAATATGTAACCTATTTACCATGGTATCTCTCCCCTGGGTGCCTTGTGTTTTGCGCCGGCTGCTCTTGATCTCCGTGAACGCACCCGCTGTCTCCAAACCTTGCAGAGCAGCACATTGAAGCGCTTGAAAACACAGCACAACATTCCCTAATAACACTGGCAATGCATTATGACTTCAAAGGTATGACTTTAAGTCTATGACATTATTATTTATTGATTTTATTTTGTTTTATTTCTTTGATCACCAACTGCCACCACAACACACCCGTTTTTTTATGCAGTACTCCTGACGAACTTCACCCATTGCCCGCATCGTACCGGCTCTTAAGGTAACTTGTGTTGGAGCAGCAGGACAAGCTCGCCATCCCGCCCGCTGCTTTCCTGCATTAATGCTCACCAAAACCGTTCGCCGAAACAAAAATAGGTAAATATGTAACCTATTTACCATGGTATCTCTCCCCTGGGTGCCTTGTGTTTTGCGCCGGCTGCTCTTGATCTCCGTGAACGCACCCGCTGTCTCCAAACCTTGCAGAGCAGCACATTGAAGTGCTTGAAAACACAGCACAACATTCCCTAATAACACTTGCAATGCATTATGACTTCAAAAGTATGACTTTATGTCTATGACATTATTATTTATTGATTTTATTTTGTTTTATTTCTTTGATCACCAACTGCCACCACAACACACTCGTTTTTTTATGCAGTACTCCTGACGAACTTCACCAATTGACCGCATCGTACCGGCTCTTAAGGTAGCTTGTGTTGGAGCAGCAGGACAAGCTCGCCATCCCGCCCGCTGCTTTCCTGTATTATTGCTCACCAAAACCGTTCGCCGAAACAAAAATAGGTAAATATGTAACCTATTTACCATGGTATCTCTCCCCTGGGTGCCTTGTGTTTTGCGCCGGCTGCTCTTGATCTCCGTGAACGCACCCGCTGTCTCCAAACCTTGCAGAGCAGCACATTGAAGCGCTTGAAAACACAGCACAACATTCCCTAATAACACTTGCAATGCATTATGACTTCAAAGGTATGACTTTAAGTCTATGACATTATTATTTATTGATTTTATTTTGTTTTATTTCTTTGATCACCAACTGCCACGACAACACACTCGTTTTTTTATGCAGTACTCCTGACGAACTTCACCAATTGACCGCATCGTACCGGCTCTTAAGGTAGCTTCTGTTGGAGCAGCAGGACAAGCTCGCCATCCCGCCCGCTGCTTTCCTGCATTATTGCTCACCAAAACCGTTCGCCGAAACAAAAATAGGTAAATATGTAACCTATTTACCATGGTATCTCTCCCCTGGGTGCCTTGTGTTTTGCGCCGGCTGCTCTTGATCTCCGTGAACGCACCCGCTGTCTCCAAACCTTGCAGAGCAGCACATTGAAGCGCTTGAAAACACAGCACAACATTCCCTAATAACACTTGCAATGCATTATGACTTCAAAGGTATGACTTTATGTCTATGACATTATTATTTATTGATTTTATTTTGTTTTATTTCTTTGATCACCAACTGCCACCACAACACACTCGTTTTTTTATGCAGTACTCCTGACGAACTTCACCCATTGCCCGCATCGTACCGGCTCTTAAGGTAACTTGTGTTGGAGCAGCAGGAGAAGCTCGCCATCCCGCCCGCTGCTTTCCTGCATTAATGCTCACCAAAACACAACGCACCCAGGGGAGAGATACCATGGTAAATAGGTAACCTATTTACCATGGTATCCCTCCCCTGCGGCGGCTGGCTGCTCTTGATCTCCGTGAACGCACCCGCTGTCACATTGAAGCGCTTGAAAACACAGCACAACATTCCCTAATAACACTTGCAATGCATTATGACTTCAAAGGTATGACTTTAAGTCTATGACATTATTATTTATTGATTTTATTTTGTTTTATTTCTTTGATCACCAACTGCCACGACAACACACTCGTTCTTTTATGCAGTACTCCTGACGAACTTCACCAATTGACCGCATCGTACCGGCTCTTAAGGTAGCTTCTGTTGGAGCAGCAGGACAAGCTCGCCATCCCGCCCGCTGCTTTCCTGCATTATTGCTCACCAAAACCGTTCGCCGAAACAAAAATAGGTAAATATGTAACCTATTTACCATGGTATCTCTCCCCTGGGTGCCTTGTGTTTTGCGCCGGCTGCTCTTGATCTCCGTGAACGCACCCGCTGTCTCCAAACCTTGCAGAGCAGCACATTGAAGCGCTTGAAAACACAGCACAACATTCCCTAATAACACTTGCAATGCATTATGACTTCAAAGGTATGACTTTAAGACTATGACATTATTATTTATTGATTTTATTTTGTTTTATTTCTTTGATCACCAACTGCCACGACAACACACTCGTTTTTTTATGCAGTACTCCTGACGAACTTCACCAATTGACCGCATCGTACCGGCTCTTAAGGTAGCTTGTGTTGGAGCAGCAGGACAAGCTCGCCATCCCGCCCGCTGCTTTCCTGCATTATTGCTCACCAAAACCGTTCGCCGAAACAAAAATAGGTAAATATGTAACCTATTTACCATGGTATCTCTCCCCTGGGTGCCTTGTGTTTTGCGCCGGCTGCTCTTGATCTCCGTGAACGCACCCGCTGTCTCCAAACCTTGCAGAGCAGCACATTGAAGCGCTTGAAAACACAGCACAACATTCCCTAATAACACTTGCAATGCATTATGACTTCAAAGGTATGACTTTAAGTCTATGACATTATTATTTATTGATTTTATTTTGTTTTATTTCTTTGATCACCAACTGCCACCACAACACACTCGTTTTTTTATGCAGTACTCCTGACGAACTTCACCCATTGCCCGCATCGTACCTGCTCTTAAGGTAACTTGTGTTGGAGCAGCAGGACAAGCTCGCCATCCCGCCCGCTGCTTTCCTGCATTAATGCTCACCAAAACACAACGCACCCAGGGGAGAGATACCATGGTAAATAGGTAACCTATTTACCATGGTATCCCTCCCCTGCGGCGGCTGGCTGCTCTTGATCTCCGTGAACGCACCCGCTGTCACATTGAAGCGCTTGAAAACACAGCACAACATTCCCTAATAACACTTGCAATGCATTATGACTTCAAAGGTATGACTTTAAGTCTATGACATTATTATTTATTGATTTTATTTTGTTTTATTTCTTTGATCACCAACTGCCACCACAACACACTCGTTTTTTTATGCAGTACTCCTGACGAACTTCACCCATTGCCCGCATCGTACCGGCTCTTAAGGTAACTTGTGTTGGAGCAGCAGGACAAGCTCGCCATCCCGCCCGCTGCTTTCCTGCATTAATGCTCACCAAAACACAACGCACCCAGGGGAGAGATACCATGGTAAATAGGTAACCTATTTACCATGGTATCCCTCCCCTGCGGCGGCTGGCTGCTCTTGATCTCCGTGAACGCACCCGCTGTCACATTGAAGCGCTTGAAAACACAGCACAACATTCCCTAATAACACTTGCAATGCATTATGACTTCAAAGGCATGACTTTAAGTCTATGACATTATTATTTATTGATTTTATTTTGTTTTATTTCTTTGATCACCAACTGCCACGACAACACACTCGTTCTTTTATGCAGTACTCCTGACGAACTTCACCAATTGACCGCATCGTACCGGCTCTTAAGGTAGCTTCTGTTGGAGCAGCAGGACAAGCTCGCCATCCCGCCCGCTGCTTTCCTGCATTATTGCTCACCAAAACCGTTCGCCGAAACAAAAATAGGTAAATATGTAACCTATTTACCATGGTATCTCTCCCCTGGGTGCCTTGTGTTTTGCGCCGGCTGCTCTTGATCTCCGTGAACGCACCCGCTGTCTCCAAACCTTGCAGAGCAGCACATTGAAGCGCTTGAAAACACAGCACAACATTCCCTAATAACACTTGCAATGCATAATGACTTCAAAGGTATGACTTTAAGTCTATGACATTATTATTTATTGATTTTATTTTGTTTTATTTCTTTGATCACCAACTGCCACGACAACACACTCGTTTTTTTATGCAGTACTCCTGACGAACTTCACCAATTGACCGCATCGTACCGGCTCTTAAGGTAGCTTGTGTTGGAGCAGCAGGACAAGCTCGCCATCCCGCCCGCTGCTTTCCTGCATTATTGCTCACCAAAACCGTTCGCCGAAACAAAAATAGGTAAATATGTAACCTATTTACCATGGTATCTCTCCCCTGGGTGCCTTGTGTTTTGCGCCGGCTGCTCTTGATCTCCGTGAACGCACCCGCTGTCTCCAAACCTTGCAGAGCAGCACATTGAAGCGCTTGAAAACACAGCACAACATTCCCTAATAACACTTGCAATGCATTATGACTTCAAAGGTATGACTTTAAGTCTATGACATTATTATTTATTGATTTTATTTTGTTTTATTTCTTTGATCACCAACTGCCACGACAACACACTCGTTTTTTTATGCAGTACTCCTGACGAACTTCACCCATTGCCCGCATCGTACCGGCTCTTAAGGTAACTTGTGTTGGAGCAGCAGGACAAGCTCGCCATCCCGCCCGCTGCTTTCCTGCATTAATGCTCACCAAAACACAACGCACCCAGGGGAGAGATACCATGGTAAATAGGTAACCTATTTACCATGGTATCCCTCCCCTGCGGCGGCTGGCTGCTCTTGATCTCCGTGAACGCACCCGCTGTCACATTGAAGCGCTTGAAAACACAGCACAACATTCCCTAATAACACTTGCAATGCATTATGACTTCAAAGGCATGACTTTAAGTCTATGACATTATTATTTATTGATTTTATTTTGTTTTATTTCTTTGATCACCAACTGCCACGACAACACACTCGTTCTTTTATGCAGTACTCCTGACGAACTTCACCAATTGACCGCATCGTACCGGCTCTTAAGGTAGCTTCTGTTGGAGCAGCAGGACAAGCTCGCCATCCCGCCCGCTGCTTTCCTGCATTATTGCTCACCAAAACCGTTCGCCGAAACAAAAATAGGTAAATATGTAACCTATTTACCATGGTATCTCTCCCCTGGGTGCCTTGTGTTTTACGCCGGCTGCTCTTGATCTCCGTGAACGCACCCGCTGTCTCCAAACCTTGCAGAGCAGCACATTGAAGCGCTTGAAAACACAGCACAACATTCCCTAATAACACTTGCAATGCATAATGACTTCAAAGGTATGACTTTAAGTCTATGACATTATTATTTATTGATTTTATTTTGTTTTATTTCTTTGATCACCAACTGCCACGACAACACACTCGTTTTTTTATGCAGTACTCCTGACGAACTTCACCAATTGACCGCATCGTACCGGCTCTTAAGGTAGCTTGTGTTGGAGCAGCAGGACAAGCTCGCCATCCCGCCCGCTGCTTTCCTGCATTATTGCTCACCAAAACCGTTCGCCGAAACAAAAATAGGTAAATATGTAACCTATTTACCATGGTATCTCTCCCCTGGGTGCCTTGTGTTTTGCGCCGGCTGCTCTTGATCTCCGTGAACGCACCCGCTGTCTCCAAACCTTGCAGAGCAGCACATTGAAGCGCTTGAAAACACAGCACAACATTCCCTAATAACACTTGCAATGCATTATGACTTCAAAGGTATGACTTTAAGTCTATGACATTATTATTTATTGATTTTATTTTGTTTTATTTCTTTGATCACCAACTGCCACGACAACACACTCGTTCTTTTATGCAGTACTCCTGACGAACTTCACCAATTGACCGCATCGTACCGGCTCTTAAGGTAGCTTCTGTTGGAGCAGCAGGACAAGCTCGCCATCCCGCCCGCTGCTTTCCTGCATTATTGCTCACCAAAACCGTTCGCCGAAACAAAAATAGGTAAATATGTAACCTATTTACCATGGTATCTCTCCCCTGGGTGCCTTGTGTTTTGCGCCGGCTGCTCTTGATCTCCGTGAACGCACCCGCTGTCTCCAAACCTTGCAGAGCAGCACATTGAAGCGCTTGAAAACACAGCACAACATTCCCTAATAACACTTGCAATGCATTATGACTTCAAAGGTATGACTTTAAGTCTATGACATTATTATTTATTGATTTTATTTTGTTTTATTTCTTTGATCACCAACTGCCACGACAACACACTCGTTTTTTTATGCAGTACTCCTGACGAACTTCACCAATTGACCGCATCGTACCGGCTCTTAAGGTAGCTTGTGTTGGAGCAGCAGGACAAGCTCGCCATCCCGCCCGCTGCTTTCCTGCATTATTGCTCACCAAAACCGTTCGCCGAAACAAAAATAGGTAAATATGTAACCTATTTACCATGGTATCTCTCCCCTGGGTGCCTTGTGTTTTGCGCCGGCTGCTCTTGATCTCCGTGAACGCACCCGCTGTCTCCAAACCTTGCAGAGCAGCACATTGAAGCGCTTGAAAACACAGCACAACATTCCCTAATAACACTTGCAATGCATTATGACTTCAAAGGTATGACTTTAAGTCTATGACATTATTATTTATTGATTTTATTTTGTTTTATTTCTTTGATCACCAACTGCCACCACAACACACTCGTTTTTTTATGCAGTACTCCTGACGAACTTCACCCATTGCCCGCATCGTACCGGCTCTTAAGGTAACTTGTGTTGGAGCAGCAGGACAAGCTCGCCATCCCGCCCGCTGCTTTCCTGCATTAATGCTCACCAAAACACAACGCACCCAGGGGAGAGATACCATGGTAAATAGGTAACCTATTTACCATGGTATCCCTCCCCTGCGGCGGCTGGCTGCTCTTGATCTCCGTGAACGCATCCGCTGTCACATTGAAGCGCTTGAAAACACAGCACAACATTCCCTAATAACACTTGCAATGCATTATGACTTCAAAGGTATGACTTTAAGTCTATGACATTATTATTTATTGATTTTATTTTGTTTTATTTCTTTGATCACCAACTGCCACCACAACACACTCGTTTTTTTATGCAGTACTCCTGACGAACTTCACCCATTGCCCGCATCGTACCGGCTCTTAAGGTAACTTGTGTTGGAGCAGCAGGACAAGCTCGCCATCCCGCCCGCTGCTTTCCTGCATTAATGCTCACCAAAACACAACGCACCCAGGGGAGAGATACCATGGTAAATAGGTAACCTATTTACCATGGTATCCCTCCCCTGCGGCGGCTGGCTGCTCTTGATCTCCGTGAACGCACCCGCTGTCACATTGAAGCGCTTGAAAACACAGCACAACATTCCCTAATAAGACTTGCAATGCATTATGAATTCAAAGGTATGACTTTAAGTCTATGACATTATTATTTATTGATTTTATTTTGTTTTATTTCTTTGATCACCAACTGCCACGACAACACACTCGTTTTTTTATGCAGTACTCCTGACGAACTTCACCAATTGCCCGCATCGTACCGGCTCTTGAGGTAGCTTCTGTTGGAGCAGCAGGACAAGCTCGCCATCCCGCCCGCTGCTTTCCTGCATTATTGCTCACCAAAACCGTTCGCCGAAACAAAAATAGGTAAATATGTAACCTATTTACCATGGTATCTCTCCCCTGGGTGCCTTGTGTTTTGCGCCGGCTGCTCTTGATCTCCGTGAACGCACGCGCTGTCTCCAAACCTTGCAGAGCAGCACATTGAAGCGCTTGAAAACACAGCACAACATTCCCTAATAACACTGGCAATGCATTATGACTTCAAAGGTATGACTTTAAGTCTATGACATTATTATTTATTGATTTTATTTTGTTTTATTTCTTTGATCACCAACTGCCACCACAACACACTCGTTTTTTTATGCAGTACTCCTGACGAACTTCACCCATTGCCCGCATCGTACCGGCTCTTAAGGTAACTTGTGTTGGAGCAGCAGGACAAGCTCGCCATCCCGCCCGCTGCTTTCCTGCATTAATGCTCACCAAAACACAACGCACCCAGGGGAGAGATACCATGGTAAATAGGTAACCTATTTACCATGGTATCCCTCCCCTGCGGCGGCTGGCTGCTCTTGATCTCCGTGAACGCACCCGCTGTCACACTGAAGCGCTTGAAAACACAGCACAACATTCCCTAATAACACTTGCAATGCATTATGACTTCAAAGGTATGACTTTAAGTCTATGACATTATTATTTATTGATTTTATTTTGTTTTATTTCTTTGATCACCAACTGCCACGACAACACACTCGTTTTTTTATGCAGTACTCCTGACGAACTTCACCAATTGACCGCATCGTACCGGCTCTTAAGGTAGCTTGTGTTGGAGCAGCAGGACAAGCTCGCCATCCCGCCCGCTGCTTTCCTGCATTATTGCTCACCAAAACCGTTCGCCGAAACAAAAATAGGTAAATATGTAACCTATTTACCATGGTATCTCTCCCCTGGGTGCCTTGTGTTTTGCGCCGGCTGCTCTTGATCTCCGTGAACGCACCCGCTGTCTCCAAACCTTGCAGAGCAGCACATTGAAGCGCTTGAAAACACAGCACAACATTCCCTAATAACACTGGCAATGCATTATGACTTCAAAGGTATGACTTTAAGTCTATGACATTATTAGTTATTGATTTTATTTTGTTTTATTTCTTTGATCACCAACTGCCACCACAACACACTCGTTTTTTTTATGCAGTACTCCTGACGAACTTCACCCATTGCCCGCATCGTACCGGCTCTTAAGGTAACTTGTGTTGGAGCAGCAGGACAAGCTCGCCATCCCGCCCGCTGCTTTCCTGCATTAATGCTCACCAAAACACAACGCACCCAGGGGAGAGATACCATGGTAAATAGGTAACCTATTTACCATGGTATCCCTCCCCTGCGGCGGCTGGCTGCTCTTGATCTCCGTGAACGCACCCGCTGTCACATTGAAGCGCTTGAAAACACAGCACAACATTCCCTAATAACACTTGCAATGCATTATGACTTCAAAGGTATGACTTTAAGTCTATGACATTATTATTTATTGATTTTATTTTGTTTTATTTCTTTGATCACCAACTGCCACGACAACACACTCGTTTTTTTTTATGCAGTACTCCTGACGAACTTCACCAATTGACCGCATCGTACCGGCTCTTAAGGTAGCTTCTGTTGGAGCAGCAGGACAAGCTCGCCATCCCGCCCGCTGCTTTCCTGCATTATTGCTCACCAAAACCGTTCACCGAAACAAAAATAGGTAAATATGTAACCTATTTACCATGGTATCTCTCCCCTGGGTGCCTTGTGTTTTGCGCCGGCTGCTCTTGATCTCCGTGAACGCACCCGCTGTCTCCAAACCTTGCAGAGCAGCACATTGAAGCGCTTGAAAACACAGCACAACATTCCCTAATAACACTTGCAATGCATTATGACTTCATAGGTATGACTTTAAGTCTATGACATTATTATTTATTGATTTTATTTTGTTTTATTTCTTTGATCACCAACTGCCACCACAACACACTCGTTTTTTTTATGCAGTACTCCTGACGAACTTCACCCATTGCCCGCATCGTACCGGCTCTTAAGGTAACTTGTGTTGGAGCAGCAGGACAAGCTCGCCATCCCGCCCGCTGCTTTCCTGCATTAATGCTCACCAAAACACAACGCACCCAGGGGAGAGATACCATGGTAAATAGGTAACCTATTTACCATGGTATCCCTCCCCTGCGGCGGCTGGCTGCTCTTGATCTCCGTGAACGCACCCGCTGTCACATTGAAGCGCTTGAAAACACAGCACAACATTCCCTAATAACACTTGCAATGCATTATGACTTCAAAGGTATGACTTTAAGTCTATGACATTATTATTTATTGATTTTATTTTGTTTTATTTCTTTGATCACCAACTGCCACGACAACACACTCGTTTTTTTTTATGCAGTACTCCTGACGAACTTCACCGATTGACCGCATCGTACCGGCTCTTAAGGTAGCTTCTGTTGGAGCAGCAGGACAAGCTCGCCATCCCGCCCGCTGCTTTCCTGCATTATTGCTCACCAAAACCGTTCGCCGAAACAAAAATAGGTAAATATGTAACCTATTTACCATGGTATCTCTCCCCTGGGTGCCTTGTGTTTTTCGCCGGCTGCTCTTGATCTCCGTGAACGCACCCGCTGTCTCCAAACCTTGCAGAGCAGCACATTGAAGCGCTTGAAAACACAGCACAACATTCCCTAATAACACTTGCAATGCATTATGACTTCAAAGGTATGACTTTAAGTCTATGACATTATTATTTATTGATTTTATTTTGTTTTATTTCTTTGATCACCAACTGCCACGACAACACACTCGTTTTTTTATGCAGTACTCCTGACGAACTTCACCAATTGACCGCATCGTACCGGCTCTTAAGGTAGCTTGTGTTGGAGCAGCAGGACAAGCTCGCCATCCCGCCCGCTGCTTTCCTGCATTATTGCTCACCAAAACCGTTCGCCGAAACAAAAATAGGTAAATATGTAACCTATTTACCATGGTATCTCTCCCCTGGGTGCCTTGTGTTTTGCGCCGGCTGCTCTTGATCTCCGTGAACGCACCCGCTGTCTCCAAACCTTGCAGAGCAGCACATTGAAGCGCTTGAAAACACAGCACAACATTCCCTAATAACACTTGCAATGCATTATGACTTCAAAGGTATGACTTTAAGTCTATGACATTATTATTTATTGATTTTATTTTGTTTTATTTCTTTGATCACCAACTGCCACCACAACACACTCGTTTTTTTATGCAGTACTCCTGACGAACTTCACCCATTGCCCGCATCGTACCGGCTCTTAAGGTAACTTGTGTTGGAGCAGCAGGACAAGCTCGCCATCCCGCCCGCTGCTTTCCTGCATTAATGCTCACCAAAACACAACGCACCCAGGGGAGAGATACCATGGTAAATAGGTAACCTATTTACCATGGTATCCCTCCCCTGCGGCGGCTGGCTGCTCTTGATCTCCGTGAACGCATCCGCTGTCACATTGAAGCGCTTGAAAACACAGCACAACATTCCCTAATAACACTTGCAATGCATTATGACTTCAAAGGTATGACTTTAAGTCTATGACATTATTATTTATTGATTTTATTTTGTTTTATTTCTTTGATCACCAACTGCCACCACAACACACTCGTTTTTTTATGCAGTACTCCTGACGAACTTCACCCATTGCCCGCATCGTACCGGCTCTTAAGGTAACTTGTGTTGGAGCAGCAGGACAAGCTCGCCATCCCGCCCGCTGCTTTCCTGCATTAATGCTCACCAAAACACAACGCACCCAGGGGAGAGATACCATGGTAAATAGGTAACCTATTTACCATGGTATCCCTCCCCTGCGGCGGCTGGCTGCTCTTGATCTCCGTGAACGCACCCGCTGTCACATTGAAGCGCTTGAAAACACAGCACAACATTCCCTAATAAGACTTGCAATGCATTATGAATTCAAAGGTATGACTTTAAGTCTATGACATTATTATTTATTGATTTTATTTTGTTTTATTTCTTTGATCACCAACTGCCACGACAACACACTCGTTTTTTTATGCAGTACTCCTGACGAACTTCACCAATTGCCCGCATCGTACCGGCTCTTGAGGTAGCTTCTGTTGGAGCAGCAGGACAAGCTCGCCATCCCGCCCGCTGCTTTCCTGCATTATTGCTCACCAAAACCGTTCGCCGAAACAAAAATAGGTAAATATGTAACCTATTTACCATGGTATCTCTCCCCTGGGTGCCTTGTGTTTTGCGCCGGCTGCTCTTGATCTCCGTGAACGCACGCGCTGTCTCCAAACCTTGCAGAGCAGCACATTGAAGCGCTTGAAAACACAGCACAACATTCCCTAATAACACTGGCAATGCATTATGACTTCAAAGGTATGACTTTAAGTCTATGACATTATTATTTATTGATTTTATTTTGTTTTATTTCTTTGATCACCAACTGCCACCACAACACACTCGTTTTTTTATGCAGTACTCCTGACGAACTTCACCCATTGCCCGCATCGTACCGGCTCTTAAGGTAACTTGTGTTGGAGCAGCAGGACAAGCTCGCCATCCCGCCCGCTGCTTTCCTGCATTAATGCTCACCAAAACACAACGCACCCAGGGGAGAGATACCATGGTAAATAGGTAACCTATTTACCATGGTATCCCTCCCCTGCGGCGGCTGGCTGCTCTTGATCTCCGTGAACGCACCCGCTGTCACACTGAAGCGCTTGAAAACACAGCACAACATTCCCTAATAACACTTGCAATGCATTATGACTTCAAAGGTATGACTTTAAGTCTATGACATTATTATTTATTGATTTTATTTTGTTTTATTTCTTTGATCACCAACTGCCACGACAACACACTCGTTTTTTTATGCAGTACTCCTGACGAACTTCACCAATTGACCGCATCGTACCGGCTCTTAAGGTAGCTTGTGTTGGAGCAGCAGGACAAGCTCGCCATCCCGCCCGCTGCTTTCCTGCATTATTGCTCACCAAAACCGTTCGCCGAAACAAAAATAGGTAAATATGTAACCTATTTACCATGGTATCTCTCCCCTGGGTGCCTTGTGTTTTGCGCCGGCTGCTCTTGATCTCCGTGAACGCACCCGCTGTCTCCAAACCTTGCAGAGCAGCACATTGAAGCGCTTGAAAACACAGCACAACATTCCCTAATAACACTGGCAATGCATTATGACTTCAAAGGTATGACTTTAAGTCTATGACATTATTAGTTATTGATTTTATTTTGTTTTATTTCTTTGATCACCAACTGCCACCACAACACACTCGTTTTTTTTATGCAGTACTCCTGACGAACTTCACCCATTGCCCGCATCGTACCGGCTCTTAAGGTAACTTGTGTTGGAGCAGCAGGACAAGCTCGCCATCCCGCCCGCTGCTTTCCTGCATTAATGCTCACCAAAACACAACGCACCCAGGGGAGAGATACCATGGTAAATAGGTAACCTATTTACCATGGTATCCCTCCCCTGCGGCGGCTGGCTGCTCTTGATCTCCGTGAACGCACCCGCTGTCACATTGAAGCGCTTGAAAACACAGCACAACATTCCCTAATAACACTTGCAATGCATTATGACTTCAAAGGTATGACTTTAAGTCTATGACATTATTATTTATTGATTTTATTTTGTTTTATTTCTTTGATCACCAACTGCCACGACAACACACTCGTTTTTTTTTATGCAGTACTCCTGACGAACTTCACCAATTGACCGCATCGTACCGGCTCTTAAGGTAGCTTCTGTTGGAGCAGCAGGACAAGCTCGCCATCCCGCCCGCTGCTTTCCTGCATTATTGCTCACCAAAACCGTTCGCCGAAACAAAAATAGGTAAATATGTAACCTATTTACCATGGTATCTCTCCCCTGGGTGCCTTGTGTTTTTCGCCGGCTGCTCTTGATCTCCGTGAACGCACCCGCTGTCTCCAAACCTTGCAGAGCAGCACATTGAAGCGCTTGAAAACACAGCACAACATTCCCTAATAACACTTGCAATGCATTATGACTTCAAAGGTATGACTTTAAGTCTATGACATTATTATTTATTGATTTTATTTTGTTTTATTTCTTTGATCACCAACTGCCACCACAACACACTCGTTTTTTTATGCAGTACTCCTGACGAACTTCACCCATTGCCCGCATCGTACCGGCTCTTAAGGTAACTTGTGTTGGAGCAGCAGGACAAGCTCGCCATCCCGCCCGCTGCTTTCCTGCATTAATGCTCACCAAAACACAACGCACCCAGGGGAGAGATACCATGGTAAATAGGTAACCTATTTACCATGGTATCCCTCCCCTGCGGCGGCTGGCTGCTCTTGATCTCCGTGAACGCACCCGCTGTCACATTGAAGCGCTTGAAAACACAGCACAACATTCCCTAATAACACTTGCAATGCATTATGACTTCAAAGGTATGACTTTAAGTCTATGACATTATTATTTATTGATTTTATTTTGTTTTATTTCTTTGATCACCAACTGCCACAACACACTCGTTTTTTTATGCAGTACTCCTGACGAACTTCACCAATTGACCGCATCGTACCGGCTCTTAAGGTAGCTTCTGTTGGAGCAGCAGGACAAGCTCGCCATCCCGCCCGCTGCTTTCCTGCATTATTGCTCACCAAAACCGTTCGCCGAAACAAAAATAGGTAAATATGTAACCTATTTACCATGGTATCTCTCCCCTGGGTGCCTTGTGTTTTGCGCCGGCTGCTCTTGATCTCCGTGAACGCACCCGCTGTCTCCAAACCTTGCAGAGCAGCACATTGAAGCGCTTGAAAACACAGCACAACATTCCCTAATAACACTTGCAATGCATTATGACTTCAAAGGTATGACTTTAAGTCTATGACATTATTATTTATTGATTTTATTTTGTTTTATTTCTTTGATCACCAACTGCCACGACAACACACTCGTTTTTTTATGCAGTACTCCTGACGAACTTCACCAATTGACCGCATCGTACCGGCTCTTAAGGTAGCTTCTGTTGGAGCAGCAGGACAAGCTCGCCATCCCGCCCGCTGCTTTCCTGCATTATTGCTCACCAAAACCGTTCGCCGAAACAAAAATAGGTAAATATGTAACCTATTTACCATGGTATCTCTCCCCTGGGTGCCTTGTGTTTTTCGCCGGCTGCTCTTGATCTCCGTGAACGCACCCGCTGTCTTCAAACCTTGCAGAGCAGCACATTGAAGCGCTTGAAAACACAGCACAACATTCCCTAATAACACTTGCAATGCATTATGACTTCAAAGGTATGACTTTAAGTCTATGACATTATTATTTATTGATTTTATTTTGTTTTATTTCTTTGATCACCAACTGCCACGACAACACACTCGTTTTTTTATGCAGTACTCCTGACGAACTTCACCAATTGACCGCATCGTACCGGCTCTTAAGGTAGCTTCTGTTGGAGCAGCAGGACAAGCTCGCCATCCCGCCCGCTGCTTTCCTGCATTATTGCTCACCAAAACCGTTCGCCGAAACAAAAATAGGTAAATATGTAACCTATTTACCATGGTATCTCTCCCCTGGGTGCCTTGTGTTTTGCGCCGGCTGCTTTTGATCTCCGTGAACGCACCCGCTGTCTCCAAACCTTGCAGAGCAGCACATTGAAGTGCTTGAAAACACAGCACAACATTCCCTAATAACACTTGCAATGCATTATGACTTCAAAAGTATGACTTTAAGTCTATGACATTATTATTTATTGATTTTATTTTGTTTTATTTCTTTGATCACCAACTGCCACGACAACACACTCGTTTTTTTATGCAGTACTCCTGACGAACTTCACCAATTGACCGCATCGTACCGGCTCTTAAGGTAGCTTCTGTTGGAGCAGCAGGACAAGCTCGCCATCCCGCCCGCTGCTTTCCTGCATTATTGCTCACCAAAACCGTTCGCCGAAACTAAAATAGGTAAATATGTAACCTATTTACCATGGTATCTCTCCCCTGGGTGCCTTGTGTTTTGCGCCGGCTGCTCTTGATCTCCGTGAACGCACCCGCTGTCTCCAAACCTTGCAGAGCAGCACATTGAAGTGCTTGAAAACACAGCACAACATTCCCTAATAACACTTGCAATGCATTATGACTTCAAAAGTATGACTTTAAGTCTATGACATTATTATTTATTGATTTTATTTTGTTTTATTTCTTTGATCACCAACTGCCACGACAACACACTCGTTTTTTTATGCAGTACTCCTGACGAACTTCACCAATTGACCGCATCGTACCGGCTCTTAAGGTAGCTTCTGTTGGAGCAGCAGGACAAGCTCGCCATCCCGCCCGCTGCTTTCCTGCATTATTGCTCACCAAAACCGTTCGCCGAAACTAAAATAGGTAAATATGTAACCTATTTACCATGGTATCTCTCCCCTGGGTGCCTTGTGTTTTGCGCCGGCTGCTCTTGATCTCCGTGAACGCACCCGCTGTCTCCAAACCTTGCAGAGCAGCACATTGAAGCGCTTGAAAACACAGCACAACATTCCCTAATAACACTTGCAATGCATTATGACTTCAAAAGTATGACTTTAAGTCTATGACATTATTATTTATTGATTTTATTTTGTTTTATTTCTTTGATCACCAACTGCCACGACAACACACTCGTTTTTTATGCAGTACTCCTGACGAACTTCACCAATTGCCCGCATCGTACCGGCTCTTAAGGTAACTTCTGTTGGAGCAGCAGGACAAGCTCGCCATCCCGCCCGCTGCTTTCCTGCATTATTGCTCACCAAAACCGTTCGCCGAAACAAAAATAGGTAAATATGTAACCTATTTACCATGGTATCTCTCCCCTGGGTGCCTTGTGTTTTGCGCCGGCTGCTCTTGATCTCCGTGAACGCACCCGCTGTCTCCAAACCTTGCAGAGCAGCACATTGAAGCGCTTGAAAACACAGCACAACATTCCCTAATAACACTGGCAATGCATTATGACTTCAAAGGTATGACTTTAAGTCTATGACATTATTATTTATTGATTTTATTTTGTTTTATTTCTTTGATCACCAACTGCCACGACAACACACTCGTTTTTTTATGCAGTACTCCTGACGAACTTCACCCATTGCCCGCATCGTACCGGCTCTTAAGGTAACTTGTGTTGGAGCAGCAGGACAAGCTCGCCATCCCGCCCGCTGCTTTCCTGCATTAATGCTCACCAAAACACAACGCACCCAGGGGAGAGATACCATGGTAAATAGGTAACCTATTTACCATGGTATCCCTCCCCTGCGGCGGCTGGCTGCTCTTGATCTCCGTGAACGCACCCGCTGTCACATTGAAGCGCTTGAAAACACAGCACAACATTCCCTAATAACACTTGCAATGCATTATGACTTCAAAGGTATGACTTTAAGCCTATGACATTATTATTTATTGATTTTATTTTGTTTTATTTCTTTGATCACCAACTGCCACGACAACACACTCGTTTTTTTATGCAGTACTCCTGACGAACTTCACCAATTGACCGCATCGTACCGGCTCTTAAGGTAGCTTCTGTTGGAGCAGCAGGACAAGCTCGCCATCCCGCCCGCTGCTTTCCTGCATTATTGCTCACCAAAACCGTTCGCCGAATCAAAAATAGGTAAATATGTAACCTATTTACCATGGTATCTCTCCCCTGGGTGCCTTGTGTTTTGCGCCGGCTGCTCTTGATCTCCGTGAACGCACCCGCTGTCTCCAAACCTTGCAGAGCAGCACATTGAAGCGCTTGAAAACACAGCACAACATTCCCTAATAACACTGGCAATGCATTATGACTTCAAAGGTATGACTTTAAGTCTATGACATTATTATTTATTGATTTTATTTTGTTTTATTTCTTTGATCACCAACTGCCACCACAACACACTCGTTTTTTTTATGCAGTACTCCTGACGAACTTCACCCATTGCCCGCATCGTACCGGCTCTTAAGGTAACTTGTGTTGGAGCAGCAGGACAAGCTCGCCATCCCGCCCGCTGCTTTCCTGCATTAATGCTCACCAAAACACAACGCACCCAGGGGAGAGATACCATGGTAAATAGGTAACCTATTTACCATGGTATCCCTCCCCTGCGGCGGCTGGCTGCTCTTGATCTCCGTGAACGCACCCGCTGTCACATTGAAGCGCTTGAAAACACAGCACAACATTCCCTAATAACACTTGCAATGCATTATGACTTCAAAGGTATGACTTTAAGTCTATGACATTATTATTTATTGATTTTATTTTGTTTTATTTCTTTGATCACCAACTGCCACCACAACACACTCGTTTTTTTATGCAGTACTCCTGACGAACTTCACCAATTGCCCGCATCGTACCGGCTCTTAAGGTAACTTGTGTTGGAGCAGCAGGACAAGCTCGCCATCCCGCCCGCTGCTTTCCTGCATTAATGCTCACCAAAACACAACGCACCCAGGGGAGAGATACCATGGTAAATAGGTAACCTA
Source organism: Acipenser ruthenus (assembly GCF_902713425.1). Taxonomy (NCBI): domain Eukaryota; kingdom Metazoa; phylum Chordata; class Actinopteri; order Acipenseriformes; family Acipenseridae; genus Acipenser; species Acipenser ruthenus. Next base: position 6,983 of record NW_026708411.1, on the reverse strand, counting down.
TTTACCATGGTATCCCTCCCCTGCGGCGGCTGCTCTTGATCTCCGGCTGCTCTTGATCTCCGTGAACGCACCCGCTGTCACATTGAAGCGCTTGAAAACACAGCACAACATTCCCTAATAACACTTGCAATGCATTATGACTTCAAAGGTATGACTTTAAGTCTATGACATTATTATTTATTGATTTTATTTTGTTTTATTTCTTTGATCACCAACTGCCACGACAACACACTCGTTTTTTTATGCAGTACTCCTGACGAACTTCACCCATTGCCCGCATCGTACCGGCTCTTAAGGTAACTTGTGTTGGAGCAGCAGGACAAGCTCGCCATCCCGCCCGCTGCTTTCCTGCATTATTGCTCACCAAAACCGTTCGCCGAAACAAAAATAGGTAAATATGTAACCTATTTACCATGGTATCTCTCCCCTGGGTGCCTTGTGTTTTGCGCCGGCTGCTCTTGATCTCCGTGAACGCACCCGCTGTCTCCAAACCTTGCAGAGCAGCACATTGAAGCGCTTGAAAACACAGCACAACATTCCCTAATAACACTGGCAATGCATTATGACTTCAAAGGTATGACTTTAAGTCTATGACATTATTATTTATTGATTTTATTTTGTTTTATTTCTTTGATCACCAACTGCCACCACAACACACTCGTTTTTTTATGCAGTACTCCTGACGAACTTCACCCATTGCCCGCATCGTACCGGCTCTTAAGGTAACTTGTGTTGGAGCAGCAGGACAAGCTCGCCATCCCGCCCGCTGCTTTCCTGCATTAATGCTCACCAAAACACAACGCACCCAGGGGAGAGATACCATGGTAAATAGGTAACCTATTTACCATGGTATCCCTCCCCTGCGGCGGCTGGCTGCTCTTGATCTCCGTGAACGCACCCGCTGTCACATTGAAGCGCTTGAAAACACAGCACAACATTCCCTAATAACACTTGCAATGCATTATGACTTCAAAGGTATGACTTTAAGTCTATGACATTATTATTTATTGATTTTATTTTGTTTTATTTCTTTGATCACCAACTGCCACGACAACACACTCGTTTTTTTATGCAGTACTCCTGACGAACTTCACCAATTGACCGCATCGTACCGGCTCTTAAGGTAGCTTGTGTTGGAGCAGCAGGACAAGCTCGCCATCCCGCCCGCTGCTTTCCTGCATTATTGCTCACCAAAACCGTTCGCCGAAACAAAAATAGGTAAATATGTAACCTATTTACCATGGTATCTCTCCCCTGGGTGCCTTGTGTTTTGCGCCGGCTGCTCTTGATCTCCGTGAACGCACCCGCTGTCTCCAAACCTTGCAGAGCAGCACATTGAAGCGCTTGAAAACACAGCACAACATTCCCTAATAACACTTGCAATGCATTATGACTTCAAAGGTATGACTTTAAGTCTATGACATTATTATTTATTGATTTTATTTTGTTTTATTTCTTTGATCACCAACTGCCACGACAACACACTCGTTTTTTTATGCAGTACTCCTGACGAACTTCACCAATTGACCGCATCGTACCGGCTCTTAAGGTAGCTTCTGTTGGAGCAGCAGGACAAGCTCGCCATCCCGCCCGCTGCTTTCCTGCATTATTGCTCACCAAAACCGTTCGCCGAAACAAAAATAGGTAAATATGTAACCTATTTACCATGGTATCTCTCCCCTGGGTGCCTTGTGTTTTGCGCCGGCTGCTCTTGATCTCCGTGAACGCACCCGCTGTCTCCAAACCTTGCAGAGCAGCACATTGAAGCGCTTGAAAACACAGCACAACATTCCCTAATAACACTGGCAATGCATTATGACTTCAAAGGTATGACTTTAAGTCTATGACATTATTATTTATTGATTTTATTTTGTTTTATTTCTTTGATCACCAACTGCCACCACAACACACTCGTTTTTTTATGCAGTACTCCTGACGAACTTCACCCATTGCCCGCATCGTACCGGCTCTTAAGGTAACTTGTGTTGGAGCAGCAGGACAAGCTCGCCATCCCGCCCGCTGCTTTCCTGCATTAATGCTCACCAAAACACAACGCACCCAGGGGAGAGATACCATGGTAAATAGGTAACCTATTTACCATGGTATCCCTCCCCTGCGGCGGCTGGCTGCTCTTGATCTCCGTGAACGCACCCGCTGTCACATTGAAGCGCTTGAAAACACAGCACAACATTCCCTAATAACACTTGCAATGCATTATGACTTCAAAGGTATGACTTTAAGTCTATGACATTATTATTTATTGATTTTATTTTGTTTTATTTCTTTGATCACCAACTGCCACGACAACACACTCGTTTTTTTATGCAGTACTCCTGACGAACTTCACCAATTGACCGCATCGTACCGGCTCTTAAGGTAGCTTCTGTTGGAGCAGCAGGACAAGCTCGCCATCCCGCCCGCTGCTTTCCTGCATTATTGCTCACCAAAACCGTTCGCCGAAACAAAAATAGGTAAATATGTAACCTATTTACCATGGTATCTCTCCCCTGGGTGCCTTGTGTTTTGCGCCGGCTGCTCTTGATCTCCGTGAACGCACCCGCTGTCTCCAAACCTTGCAGAGCAGCACATTGAAGCGCTTGAAAACACAGCACAACATTCCCTAATAACACTGGCAATGCATTATGACTTCAAAGGTATGACTTTAAGTCTATGACATTATTATTTATTGATTTTATTATGTTTTATTTCTTTGATCACCAACTGCCACGACAACACACTCGTTTTTTTATGCAGTACTCCTGACGAACTTCACCCATTTCCCGCATCGTACCGGCTCTTAAGGTAACTTGTGTTGGAGCAGCAGGACAAGCTCGCCATCCCGCCCGCTGCTTTCCTGCATTAATGCTCACCAAAACACAACGCACCCAGGGGAGAGATACCATGGTAAATAGGTAACCTATTTACCATGGTATCCCTCCCCTGCAGCGGCTGGCTGCTCTTGATCTCCGTGAACGCACCCGCTGTCACATTGAAGCGCTTGAAAACACAGCACAACATTCCCTAATAACACTTGCAATGCATTATGACTTCAAAGGTATGACTTTAAGTCTATGACATTATTATTTATTGATTTTATTTTGTTTTATTTCTTTGATCACCAACTGCCACGACAACACACTCGTTTTTTTATGCAGTACTCCTGACGAACTTCACCAATTGACCGCATCGTACCGGCTCTTAAGGTAGCTTGTGTTGGAGCAGCAGGACAAGCTCGCCATCCCGCCCGCTGCTTTCCTGCATTATTGCCCACCAAAACCGTTCGCCGAAACAAAAATAGGTAAATATGTAACCTATTTACCATGGTATCTCTCCCCTGGGTGCCTTGTGTTTTGCGCCGGCTGCTCTTGATCTCCGTGAACGCACCCGCTGTCTCCAAACCTTGCAGAGCAGCACATTGAAGCGCTTGAAAACACAGCACAACATTCTCTAATAACACTTGCAATGCATAATGACTTCAAAGGTATGGCTTAAAGTCTATGACATTATTATTTATTGATTTTATTTTGTTTTATTTCTTTGATCACCAACTGCCACCACAACACACTCGTTTTTTTATGCAGTACTCCTGACGAACTTCACCCATTGCCCGCATCGTACCGGCTCTTAAGGTAGCTTGTGTTGGAGCAGCAGGACAAGCTCGCCATCCCGCCCGCTGCTTTCCTGCATTAATGCTCACCAAAACACAACGCACCCAGGGGAGAGATACCATGGTAAATAGGTAACCTATTTACCATGGTATCCCTCCCCTGCGGCGGCTGGCTGCTCTTGATCTCCGTGAACGCACCCGCTGTCACATTGAAGCGCTTGAAAACACAGCACAACATTCCCTAATAACACTTGCAATGCATTATGACTTCAAAGGTATGACTTTAAGTCTATGACATTATTATTTATTGATTTTATTTTGTTTTATTTCTTTGATCACCAACTGCCACGACAACACACTCGTTTTTTTATGCAGTACCCCTGACGAACTTCACCCATTGCACGCATCGTACCGGCTCTTAAGGTAGCTTGTGTTGGAGCAGCAGGACAAGCTCGCCATCCCGCCCGCTGCTTTCCTGCATTAATGCTCACCAAAACACAACGCACCCAGGGGAGAGATACCATGGTAAATAGGTAACCTATTTACCATGGTATCCCTCCCCTGCGGCGGCTGGCTGCTCTTGATCTCCGTGAACGCACCCGCTGTCACATTGAAGCGCTTGAAAACACAGCACAACATTCCCTAATAACACTTGCAATGCATTATGACTTCAAAGGTATGACTTTAAGTCTATGACATTATTATTTATTGATTTTATTTTGTTTTATTTCTTTGATCACCAACTGCCACGACAACACACTCGTTTTTTTATGCAGTACCCCTGACGAACTTCACCCATTGCACGCATCGTACCGGCTCTTAAGGTAGCTTGTGTTGGAGCAGCAGGACAAGCTCGCCATCCCGCCCGCTGCTTTCCTGCATTAATGCTCACCAAAACACAACGCACCCAGGGGAGAGATACCATGGTAAATAGGTAACCTATTTACCATGGTATCCCTCCCCTGCGGCGGCTGCTCTTGATCTCCGGCTGCTCTTGATCTCCGTGAACGCACCCGCTGTCACATTGAAGCGCTTGAAAACACAGCACAACATTCCCTAATAACACTTGCAATGCATTATGACTTCAAAGGTATGACTTTAAGTCTATGACATTATTATTTATTGATTTTATTTTGTTTTATTTCTTTGATCACCAACTGCCACGACAACACACTCGTTTTTTTTTTATGCAGTACTCCTGACGAACTTCACCAATTGACCGCATCGTACCGGCTCTTAAGGTAGCTTGTGTTGGATCAGCAGGACAAGCTCGCCATCCCGCCCGCTGCTTTCCTGCATTATTGCTCACCAAAACCGTTCGCCGAAACAAAAATAGTGTAAATATGTAACCTATTTACCATGGTATCTCTCCCCTGGGTGCCTTGTGTTTTGCGCCGACTGCTCTTGATCTCCGTGAACGCACCCGCTGTCTCCAAACCTTGCAGAGCAGCACATTGAAGCGCTTGAAAACACAGCACAACATTCACTAATAACACTTGCAATGCATTATGACTTCAAAGGTATGACTTTAAGTCTATGACATTATTATTTATTGATTTTATTTTGTTTTATTTCTTTGATCACCAACTGCCACGACAACACACTCGTTTTTTTTATGCAGTACTCCTGACGAACTTCACCCATTGCACGCATCGTACCGGCTCTTAAGGTAACTTGTGTTGGAGGCAGCAGGACAAGCTCGCCATCCCGCCCGCCTGCCTTTCTCTGCATTACTGCTCACCAAAACCGTTCGCCCGAAACAAAAATAGGTAAATAGGTAACCTATTTACCATGGTATCATCTCCCCTGGGTGCCTTGTGTTTTTGCGCCGGCTGCTCTTCATCTCCGTGAACGCACCCGCTGTCTCCAAACCTTGCAGAGGCAGCACATTGAAGCGCTTGAAAACACAGCACAACATTCCCTAATAACACTTGCAATGCATTATGACTTCAAAGGTATGACTTTAAGTCTATGACATTATTATTAATTGATTTTTATTTTGTTTTATTTCTTTGATCACCAACTGCCACCAAAACACAATCGTTTTTTTTATGCAGTACTCCTGACGAACTTCACCCATTGCACGCATCGTACCAGGCTCTTAAGCTAGCTTGTGTTGGAGCAGCAGGACAAGCTCGCCATCCCGCCCGCTGCTTTCCTGCGTTAATGCTCACCAAAACACAACGCACCCAGGGGAGAGATACCATGGTAAATAGGTAACCTATTTACCATGGTATCCCTCCCCTGCGGCGGCTGCTCTTGATCTCCGTGAACGCACCCGCTGTCACATTGAAGCGCTTGAAAACACAGCACAACATTCCCTAATAACACTTGCAATGCATTATGACTTCAAAGGTATGACTTTAAGTCTATGACATTATTATTTATTGATTTTATTTTGTTTTATTTCTTTGATCACCAACTGCCACGACAACACACTCGTTTTTCTTATGCAGTACTCCTGACGAACTTCACCCAATTGACCGCATCGTACGCGGCTCTTAAGGTAGCTTGTGTTGGAGCAGCAGGACAAGCTCAGCTCGCATCCGCCCGCTGCTTTCCTGCATTATTGTGTAAACGGTGCTTACTTATTATATTAGTTTGGGATTCTACCTGTTGGTCCTGGTATTATGACGACTTTATTGAAACCAGATGAGCGCAATATGTTCTGTCCGGAGTCTATTGGATAAATGAGCTGTCTTAATTGACGTGCTGTTTTAAAAGCCGGCTGCTGGATGATGTGACGGGTTGTGCCCTTGACAGAGAGAGGTTGTGTTTGTGAACGCCAGGAAAAGACAGAGCGCCTTTGTTTGCTAAATTTAGTTAAGTTTTGTTTTTAGCGTTTATTCCAGTTTGATTGGAAAGTGAAATGTTCTATCCACGAATGAGTCGATCCGCGGAAAGAGTCGTGATCCGTTAATGCTTGCTGTATGTGGTGAGGATAAAGCAGGTTTGTGTAGTTGAGAGTTTATGGTTAAATCGACGCTTGTAATATATTGGCTCTCTGTTTTTTCCTCGCGTAGGGCTACTATTTATTGTTTATGGGTTAATTGATTTTATGATGTATCTATTAATAGAATTGAAAACGCGGTAATTCTATTTTAATTATTGTATTAATTGTGCTGGTGGATATGTTTTGTTTGGGGGGATTAATGGAGTGTGAGCTTTGTCTATAGGATTTATCTTATAGTTATTCTTTATGGCACTGTCACTTTGTATACAGTTCATTTGTAAATTGTGGACCTTTTCATTTCTCAACCATTTTGCTTTGCTGTGTTAATGTTTTTGTTTTTTTCTTTTTGCAAATTGTTGATTTATATTGTGTTCATGGTGTTATGTTATATGAGATTTTCCTTTATTTTGATTGTTTGATAAT
>NW_026708410.1:0-59331 GCF_902713425.1 Acipenser ruthenus | reverse complement strand
AAGCGCTTGAAAACACAGCACAACATTCCCTAATAACACTTGCAATGCATTATGACTTCAAAGGTATGACTTTAAGTCTATGACATTATTATTTATTGATTTTATTTTGTTTTATTTCTTTGATCACCAACTGCCACGACAACACACTCGTTTCTTTTTATGCAGTACTCCTGACGAACTTCACCCATTGCCCGCATCGTACCTGCTCTTAAGGTAGCTTGTGTTGCAGCAGTAGGACAAGCTCGCCATCCCGCCCGCTGCTTTCCTGCATTATTGCTCACGAAAACACAACGCACCCAAGGGAGAGATACCATGGTAAATAGGTAACCTATTTACCATGGTATCCCTCCCCTGCGGCGGCTGCTCTTGATCTCCGGCTGCTCATGATCTCCGTGAACGCACCCGCTGTCTCCAAACCTTGCAGAGCAGCACATTGAAGCGCTTGAAAACACAGCACAACATTCCCTAATAACACTTGCAATGCATTATGACTTCAAAGGTATGACTTTAAGTCTATGACATTATTATTTATTGATTTTATTTTGTTTTATTTCTTTGATCACCAACTGCCACGACAACACACTCGTTTTTTTATGCAGTACTCCTGACGAACTTCACCCATTGCCCGCATCGTACCGGCTCTTAAGGTAGCTTGTGTTGGAGCAGCAGGACAAGCTCGCCATCCCGCCCGCTGCTTTCCTGCATTATTGCTCACGAAAACACAACGCACCCAGGGGAGAGATACCATGGTAAATAGGTAACCTATTTACCATGGTATCCCTCCCCTGCGGCGGCTGCTCTTGATCTCCGGCTGCTCATGATCTCCGTGAACGCACCCGCTGTCTCCAAACCTTGCAGAGCAGCACATTGAAGCGCTTGAAAACACAGCACAACATTCCCTAATAACACTTGCAATGCATTATGACTTCAAAGGTATGACTTTAAGTCTATGACATTATTATTTATTGATTTTATTTTGTTTTATTTCTTTGATCACCAACTGCCACGACAACACACTCGTTTTTTTTATGCAGTACTCCTGACGAACTTCACCCATTGCCCGCATCGTACCGGCTCTTAAGGTAGCTTGTGTTGGAGCAGCAGGACAAGCTCGCCATCCCGCCCGCTGCTTTCCTGCATTATTGCTCACGAAAACACAACGCACCCAGGGAAGAGATACCATGGTAAATAGGTAACCTATTTACCATGGTATCCCTCCCCTGCGGCGGCTGCTCTTGATCTCCGGCTGCTCATGATCTCCGTGAACGCACCCGCTGTCTCCAAACCTTGCAGAGCAGCACATTGAAGCGCTTGAAAACACAGCACAACATTCCCTAATAACACTTGCAATGCATTATGACTTCAAAGGTATGACTTTAAGTCTATGACATTATTATTTATTGATTTTATTTTGTTTTATTTCTTTGATCACCAACTGCCACGACAACACACTCGTTTTTTTATGCAGTACTCCTGACGAACTTCACCCATTGCCCGCATCGTACCGGCTCTTAAGGTAGCTTGTGTTGGAGCAGCAGGACAAGCTCGCCATCCCGCCCGCTGCTTTCCTGCATTATTGCTCACGAAAACACAACGCACCCAGGGGAGAGATACCATGGTAAATAGGTAACCTATTTACCATGGTATCCCTCCCCTGCGGCGGCTGCTCTTGATCTCCGGCTGCTCATGATCTCCGTGAACGCACCCGCTGTCTCCAAACCTTGCAGAGCAGCACATTGAAGCGCTTGAAAACACAGCACAACATTCCCTAATAACACTTGCAATGCATTATGACTTCAAAGGTATGACTTTAAGTCTATGACATTATTATTTATTGATTTTATTTTGTTTTATTTCTTTGATCACCAACTGCCACGACAACACACTCGTTTTTTTATGCAGTACTCCTGACGAACTTCACCCATTGCCCGCATCGTACCGGCTCTTAAGGTAGCTTGTGTTGGAGCAGCAGGACAAGCTCGCCATCCCGCCCGCTGCTTTCCTGCATTATTGCTCACGAAAACACAACGCACCCAGGGAAGAGATACCATGGTAAATAGGTAACCTATTTACCATGGTATCCCTCCCCTGCGGCGGCTGCTCTTGATCTCCGGCTGCTCATGATCTCCGTGAACGCACCCGCTGTCTCCAAACCTTGCAGAGCAGCACATTGAAGCGCTTGAAAACACAGCACAACATTCCCTAATAACACTTGCAATGCATTATGACTTCAAAGGTATGACTTTAAGTCTATGACATTATTATTTATTGATTTTATTTTGTTTTATTTCTTTGATCACCAACTGCCACGACAACACACTCGTTTTTTTTATGCAGTACTCCTGACGAACTTCACCCATTGCCCGCATCGTACCGGCTCTTAAGGTAGCTTGTGTTGGAGCAGCAGGACAAGCTCGCCATCCCGCCCGCTGCTTTCCTGCATTATTGCTCACGAAAACACAACGCACCCAGGGAAGAGATACCATGGTAAATAGGTAACCTATTTACCATGGTATCCCTCCCCTGCGGCGGCTGCTCTTGATCTCCGGCTGCTCATGATCTCCGTGAACGCACCCGCTGTCTCCAAACCTTGCAGAGCAGCACATTGAAGCGCTTGAAAACACAGCACAACATTCCCTAATAACACTTGCAATGCATTATGACTTCAAAGGTATGACTTTAAGTCTATGACATTATTATTTAGTGATTTTATTTTGTTTTATTTCTTTGATCACCAACTGCCATGACAACACACTCGTTTTTTTTATGCAGTACTCCTGACGAACTTCACCCATTGCCCGCATCGTACCGGCTCTTAAGGTAGCTTGTGTTGGAGCAGCAGGACAAGCACGCCATCCCGCCCGCTGCTTTCCTGCATTATTGCTCACGAAAACACAACGCACCCAGGGGAGAGATACCATGGTAAATAGGTAACCTATTTACCATGGTATCCCTCCCCTGCGGCGGCTGCTCTTGATCTCCGGCTGCTCATGATCTCCGTGAACGCACCCGCTGTCTCCAAACCTTGCAGAGCAGCACATTGAAGCGCTTGAAAACACAGCACAATATTCCCTAATAACACTTGCAATGCATTATGACTTCAAAGGTATGACTTTAAGTGTATGACATTATTATTTATTGATTTTATTTTGTTTTATTTCTTTGATCACCAACTGCCACGACAACACACTCGTTTTTTTTATGCAGTACTCCTGACGAACTTCACCCATTGCCCGCATCGTACCGGCTCTTAAGGTAGCTTGTGTTGGAGCAGCAGGACAAGCTCGCCATCCCGCCCGCTGCTTTCCTGCATTATTGCTCACGAAAACACAACGCACCCAGGGGAGAGATACCATGGTAAATAGGTAACCTATTTACCATGGTATCCCTCCCCTGCGGCGGCTGCTCTTGCTCTTGATCTCCGGCTGCTCATGATCTCCGTGAACGCACCCGCTGTCTCCAAACCTTGCAGAGCAGCACATTGAAGCGCTTGAAAACACAGCACAACATTCCCTAATAACACTTGCAATGCATTATGACTTCAAAGGTATGACTTTAAGTCTATGACATTATTATTTATTGATTTTATTTTGTTTTATTTCTTTGATCACCAACTGCCACGACAACACACTCGTTTTTTTATGCAGTACTCCTGACGAACTTCACCCATTGCCCGCATCGTACCGGCTCTTAAGGTAGCTTGTGTTGGAGCAGCAGGACAAGCTCGCCATCCCGCCCGCTGCTTTCCTGCATTATTGCTCACGAAAACACAACGCACCCAGGGGAGAGATACCATGGTAAATAGGTAACCTATTTACCATGGTATCCCTCCCCTGCGGCGGCTGCTCCTGCTCTTGATCTCCGGCTGCTCATGATCTCCGTGAACGCACCCGCTGTCTCCAAACCTTGCAGAGCAGCACATTGAAGCGCTTGAAAACACAGCACAACATTCCCTAATAACACTTGCAATGCATTATGACTTCAAAGGTATGACTTTAAGTCTATGACATTATTATTTATTGATTTTATTTTGTTTTATTTCTTTGATCACCAACTGCCACGACAACACACTCGTTTTTTTTATGCAGTACTCCTGACGAACTTCACCCATTGCCCGCATCGTACCGGCTCTTAAGGTAGCTTGTGTTGGAGCAGCAGGACAAGCTCGCCATCCCGCCCGCTGCTTTCCTGCATTATTGCTCACGAAAACACAACGCACCCAGGGGAGAGATACCATGGTAAATAGGTAACCTATTTACCATGGTATCCCTCCCCTGCGGCGGCTGCTCTTGATCTCCGGCTGCTCATGATCTCCGTGAACGCACCCGCTGTCTCCAAACCTTGCAGAGCAGCACATTGAAGCGCTTGAAAACACAGCACAACATTCCCTAATAACACTTGCAATGCATTATGACTTCAAAGGTATGACTTTAAGTCTATGACATTATTATTTATTGATTTTATTTTGTTTTATTTCTTTGATCACCAACTGCCACGACAACACACTCGTTTTTTTTATGCAGTACTCCTGACGAACTTCACCCATTGCCCGCATCGTACCGGCTCTTAAGGTAGCTTGTGTTGGAGCAGCAGGACAAGCTCGCCATCCCGCCCGCTGCTTTCCTGCATTATTGCTCACGAAAACACAACGCACCCAGGGGAGAGATACCATGGTAAATTATTATAAGGTAACCTATTTACCATGGTATCCCTCCCCTGCGGCGGCTGCTCTTGATCTCCGGCTGCTCATGATCTCCGTGAACGCACCCGCTGTCTCCAAACCTTGCAGAGCAGCACATTGAAGCGCTTGAAAACACAGCACAACATTCCCTAATAACACTTGCAATGCATTATGACTTCAAAGGTATGACTTTAAGTCTATGACATTATTATTTATTGATTTTATTTTGTTTTATTTCTTTGATCACCAACTGCCACGACAACACACTCGTTTTTTTTATGCAGTACTCCTGACGAACTTCACCCATTGCCCGCATCGTACCGGCTCTTAAGGTAGCTTGTGTTGGAGCAGCAGGACAAGCTCGCCATCCCGCCCGCTGCTTTCCTGCATTATTGCTCACGAAAACACAACGCACCCAGGGGAGAGATACCATGGTAAATTATTATAAGGTAACCTATTTACCATGGTATCCCTCCCCTGCGGCGGCTGCTCTTGATCTCCGGCTGCTCATGATCTCCGTGAACGCACCCGCTGTCTCCAAACCTTGCAGAGCAGCACATTGAAGCGCTTGAAAACACAGCACAACATTCCCTAATAACACTTGCAATGCATTATGACTTCAAAGGTATGACTTTAAGTCTATGACATTATTATTTATTGATTTTATTTTGTTTTATTTCTTTGATCACCAACTGCCACGACAACACACTCGTTTTTTTATGCAGTACTCCTGACGAACTTCACCCATTGCCCGCATCGTACCGGCTCTTAAGGTAGCTTGTGTTGGAGCAGCAGGACAAGCTCGCCATCCCGCCCGCTGCTTTCCTGCATTATTGCTCACGAAAACACAACGCACCCAGGGGAGAGATACCATGGTAAATTATTATAAGGTAACCTATTTACCATGGTATCCCTCCCCTGCGGCGGCTGCTCTTGATCTCCGGCTGCTCATGATCTCCGTGAACGCACCCGCTGTCTCCAAACCTTGCAGAGCAGCACATTGAAGCGCTTGAAAACACAGCACAACATTCCCTAATAACACTTGCAATGCATTATGACTTCAAAGGTATGACTTTAAGTCTATGACATTATTATTTATTGATTTTATTTTGTTTTATTTCTTTGATCACCAACTGCCACGACAACACACTCGTTTTTTTTATGCAGTACTCCTGACGAACTTCACCCATTGCCCGCATCGTACCGGCTCTTAAGGTAGCTTGTGTTGGAGCAGCAGGACAAGCTCGCCATCCCGCCCGCTGCTTTCCTGCATTATTGCTCACGAAAACACAACGCACCCAGGGGAGAGATACCATGGTAAATTATTATAAGGTAACCTATTTACCATGGTATCCCTCCCCTGCGGCGGCTGCTCTTGATCTCCGGCTGCTCATGATCTCCGTGAACGCACCCGCTGTCTCCAAACCTTGCAGAGCAGCACATTGAAGCGCTTGAAAACACAGCACAACATTCCCTAATAACACTTGCAATGCATTATGACTTCAAAGGTATGACTTTAAGTCTATGACATTATTATTTATTGATTTTATTTTGTTTTATTTCTTTGATCACCAACTGCCACGACAACACACTCGTTTTTTTATGCAGTACTCCTGACGAACTTCACCCATTGCCCGCATCGTACCGGCTCTTAAGGTAGCTTGTGTTGGAGCAGCAGGACAAGCTCGCCATCCCGCCCGCTGCTTTCCTGCATTATTGCTCACGAAAACACAACGCACCAAGGGGAGAGATACCATGGTAAATAGGTAACCTATTTACCATGGTATCCCTCCCCTGCGGCGGCTGCTCTTGCTCTTGATCTCCGGCTGCTCATGATCTCCGTGAACGCACCCGCTGTCTCCAAACCTTGCAGAGCAGCACATTGAAGCGCTTGAAAACACAGCACAACATTCCCTAATAACACTTGCAATGCATTATGACTTCAAAGGTATGACTTTAAGTCTATGACATTATTATTTATTGATTTTATTTTGTTTTATTTCTTTGATCACCAACTGCCACGACAACACACTCGTTTTTTTATGCAGTACTCCTGACGAACTTCACCCATTGCCCGCATCGTACCGGCTCTTAAGGTAGCTTGTGTTGGAGCAGCAGGACAAGCTCGCCATCCCGCCCGCTGCTTTCCTGCATTATTGCTCACGAAAACACAACGCACCAAGGGGAGAGATACCATGGTAAATAGGTAACCTATTTACCATGGTATCCCTCCCCTGCGGCGGCTGCTCCTGCTCTTGATCTCCGGCTGCTCATGATCTCCGTGAACGCACCCGCTGTCTCCAAACCTTGCAGAGCAGCACATTGAAGCGCTTGAAAACACAGCACAACATTCCCTAATAACACTTGCAATGCATTATGACTTCAAAGGTATGACTTTAAGTCTATGACATTATTATTTATTGATTTTATTTTGTTTTATTTCTTTGATCACCAACTGCCACGACAACACACTCGTTTTTTTTATGCAGTACTCCTGACGAACTTCACCCATTGCCCGCATCGTACCGGCTCTTAAGGTAGCTTGTGTTGGAGCAGCAGGACAAGCTCGCCATCCCGCCCGCTGCTTTCCTGCATTATTGCTCACGAAAACACAACGCACCCAGGGGAGAGATACCATGGTAAATAGGTAACCTATTTACCAAGCTCGCCATCCCGCCCGCTGCTATCCTGCATTATTGCTCACCAAAACACAACGCACCCAGGGGAGAGATACCATGGTAAATAGGTAACCTATTTACCATGGTATCCCTCCCCTGCGGCGGCTGCTCTTGATCTCCGGCTGCTCATGATCTCCGTGAACGCACCCGCTGTCTCCAAACCTTGCAGAGCAGCACATTGAAGCGCTTGAAAACACAGCACAACATTCCCTAATAACACTTGCAATGCATTATGACTTCAAAGGTATGACTTTAAGTCTATGACATTATTATTTATTGATTTTATTTTGTTTTATTTCTTTGATCACCAACTGCCACGACAACACACTCGTTTTTTTATGCAGTACTCCTGACGAACTTCACCCATTGCCCGCATCGTACCGGCTCTTAAGGTAGCTTGTGTTGGAGCAGCAGGACAAGCTCGCCATCCCGCCCGCTGCTTTCCTGCATTATTGGTCACGAAAACACAACGCACCCAGGGGAGAGATACCATGGTAAATAGGTAACCTATTTACCATGGTATCCCTCCCCTGCGGCGGCTGCTCTTGATCTCCGGCTGCTCTTGATCTCCGTGAACGCACCCGCTGTCTCCAAACCTTGCAGAGCAGCACATTGAAGCGCTTGAAAACACAGCACAACATTCCCTAATAACACTTGCAATGCATTATGACTTCAAAGGTATGACTTTAAGTCTATGACATTATTATTTATTGATTTTATTTTGTTTTATTTCTTTGATCACCAACTGCCACGACAACACACTCGTTTTTTCATGCAGTACTCCTGACGAACTTCACCCATTGCCCGCATTGTACCGGCTCTTAAGGTAGCTTGTGTTGGAGCAGCAGGACAAGCTCGCCATCCCGCCCGCTGCTTTCCTGCATTATTGCTCACGAAAACACAACGCACCCAGGGGAGAGATACCATGGTAAATAGGTAACCTATTTACCATGGTATCCCTCCCCTGCGGCGGCTGCTCTTGCTCTTGATCTCCGGCTGCTCATGATCTCCGTGAACGCACCCGCTGTCTCCAAACCTTGCAGAGCAGCACATTGAAGCGCTTGAAAACACAGCACAACATTCCCTAATAACACTTGCAATGCATTATGACTTCAAAGGTATGACTTTAAATCTATGACATTATTATTTATTGATTTTATTTTGTTTTATTTCTTTGATCACCAACTGCCACGACAACACACTCGTTTTTTTATGCAGTACTCGTGACGAACTTCACCCATTGCCCGCATCGTACCGGCTCTTAAGGTAGCTTGTGTTGGAGCAGCAGGACAAGCTCGCCATCCCGCCCGCTGCTATCCTGCATTATTGCTCACCAAAACACAACGCACCCAGGGGAGATATACCATGGTAAATAGGTAACCTATTTACCATGGTATCCCTCCCCTGCGGCGGCTGCTCTTGATCTCCGGCTGCTCATGATCTCCGTGAACGCACCCGCTGTCTCCAAACCTTGCAGAGCAGCACATTGAAGCGCTTGAAAACACAGCACAACATTCCCTAATAACACTTGCAATGCATTATGACTTCAAAGGTATGACTTTAAATCTATGACATTATTATTTATTGATTTTATTTTGTTTTATTTCTTTGATCACCAACTGCCACGACAACACACTCGTTTTTTTATGCAGTACTCCTGACGAACTTCACCCATTGCCCGCATCGTACCGGCTCTTAAGGTAGCTTGTGTTGGAGCAGCAGGACAAGCTCGCCATCCCGCCCGCTGCTATCCTGCATTATTGCTCACCAAAACACAACGCACCCAGGGGAGAGATACCATGGTAAATAGGTAACCTATTTACCATGGTATCCCTCCCCTGCGGCGGCTGCTCTTGATCTCCGGCTGCTCATGATCTCCGTGAACGCACCCGCTGTCTCCAAACCTTGCAGAGCAGCACATTGAAGCGCTTGAAAACACAGCACAACATTCCCTAATAACACTTGCAATGCATTATGACTTCAAAGGTATGACTTTAAGTCTATGACATTATTATTTATTGATTTTATTTTGTTTTATTTCTTTGATCACCAACTGCCACGACAACACACTCGTTTTTTTATGCAGTACTCCTGACGAACTTCACCCATTGCCCGCATCGTACCGGCTCTTAAGGTAGCTTGTGTTGGAGCAGCAGGACAAGCTCGCCATCCCGCCCGCTGCTTTCCTGCATTATTGCTCACGAAAACACAACGCACCCAGGGGAGAGATACCATGGTAAATAGGTAACCTATTTACCAAGCTCGCCATCCCGCCTGCTGCTATCCTGCATTATTGCTCACCAAAACACAACGCACCCAGGGGAGAGATACCATGGTAAATAGGTAACCTATTTACCATGGTATCCCTCCCCTGCGGCGGCTGCTCTTGATCTCCGGCTGCTCATGATCTCCGTGAACGCACCCGCTGTCTCCAAACCTTGCAGAGCAGCACATTGAAGCGCTTGAAAACACAGCACAACATTCCCTAATAACACTTGCAATGCATTATGACTTCAAAGGTATGACTTTAAGTCTATGACATTATTATTTATTGATTTTATTTTGTTTTATTTCTTTGATCACCAACTGCCACGACAACACACTCGTTTTTTTATGCAGTACTCCTGACGAACTTCACCCATTGCCCGCATCGTACCGGCTCTTAAGGTAGCTTGTGTTGGAGCAGCAGGACAAGCTCGCCATCCCGCCCGCTGCTTTCCTGCATTATTGCTCACGAAAACACAACGCACCCAGGGGAGAGATACCATGGTAAATAGGTAACCTATTTACCATGGTATCCCTCCCCTGCGGCGGCTGCTTTTGATCTCCGGCTGCTCTTGATCTCCGTGAACGCACCCGCTGTCTCCAAACCTTGCAGAGCAGCACATTGAAGCGCTTGAAAACACAGCACAACATTCCCTAATAACACTTGCAATGCATTATGACTTCAAAGGTATGACTTTAAGTCTATGACATTATTATTTATTGATTTTATTTTGTTTTATTTCTTTGATCACCAACTGCCACGACAACACACTCGTTTTTTTATGCAGTACTCCTGACGAACTCACCCATTGCCCGCATCGTACCGGCTCTTAAGGTAGCTTGTGTTGGAGCAGCAGGACAAGCTCGCCATCCCGCCCGCTGCTTTCCTGCATTATTGCTCACGAAAACACAACGCACCCAGGGGAGAGATACCATGGTAAATAGGTAACCTATTTACCATGGTATCCCTCCCCTGCGGCGGCTGCTCTTGATCTTATTTTGTTTTATTTCTTTGATCACCAACTGCCACGACAACACACTCGTTTTTTTATGCAGTACTCCTGACGAACTTCACCCATTGCCCGCATCGTACCGGCTCTTAAGGTAGCTTGTGTTGGAGCAGCAGGACAAGCTCGCCATCCCGCCCGCTGCTTTCCTGCATTATTGCTCACGAAAACACAACGCACCCAGGGGAGAGATACCATGGTAAATAGGTAACCTATTTACCATGGTATCCCTCCCCTGCGGCGGCTGCTCTTGATCTCCGGCTGCTCTTGATCTCCGTGAACGCACCCGCTGTCTCCAAACCTTGCAGAGCAGCACATTGAAGCGCTTGAAAACACAGCACAACATTCCCTAATAACACTTGCAATGCATTATGACTTCAAAGGTATGACTTTAAGTCTATGACATTATTATTTATTGATTTTATTTTGTTTTATTTCTTTGATCACCAACTGCCACGACAACACACTCGTTTTTTTTACGCAGTACTCCTGACGAACTTCACCCATTGCCCGCATCGTACCGGCTCTTAAGGTAGCTTGTGTTGGAGCAGCAGGACAAGCTCGCCATCCCGCCCGCTGCTTTCCTGCATTATTGCTCACGAAAACACAACGCACCCAGGGGAGAGATACCATGGTAAATAGGTAACCTATTTACCATGGTATCCCTCCCCTGCGGCGGCTGCTCTTGATCTCCGGCTGCTCATGATCTCCGTGAACGCACCCGCTGTCTCCAAACCTTGCAGAGCAGCACATTGAAGCGCTTGAAAACACAGCACAACATTCCCTAATAACACTTGCAATGCATTATGACTTCAAAGGTATGACTTTAAGTCTATGACATTATTATTTATTGATTTTATTTTGTTTTATTTCTTTGATCACCAACTGCCACGACAACACACTCGTTTTTTTTATGCAGTACTCCTGACGAACTTCACCCATTGCCCGCATCGTACCGGCTCTTAAGGTAGCTTGTGTTGGAGCAGCAGGACAAGCTCGCCATCCCGCCCGCTGCTTTCCTGCATTATTGCTCACGAAAACACAACGCACCCAGGGGAGAGATACCATGGTAAATAGGTAACCTATTTACCATGGTATCCCTCCCCTGCGGCGGCTGCTCTTGATCTTATTTTGTTTTATTTCTTTGATCACCAACTGCCACGACAACACACTCGTTTTTTTATGCAGTACTCCTGACGAACTTCACCCATTGCCCGCATCGTACCGGCTCTTAAGGTAGCTTGTGTTGGAGCAGCAGGACAAGCTCGCCATCCCGCCCGCTGCTTTCCTGCATTATTGCTCACGAAAACACAACGCACCCAGGGGAGAGATACCATGGTAAATAGGTAACCTATTTACCATGGTATCCCTCCCCTGCGGCGGCTGCTCTTGATCTCCGGCTGCTCTTGATCTCCGTGAACGCACCCGCTGTCTCCAAACCTTGCAGAGCAGCACATTGAAGCGCTTGAAAACACAGCACAACATTCCCTAATAACACTTGCAATGCATTATGACTTCAAAGGTATGACTTTAAGTCTATGACATTATTATTTATTGATTTTATTTTGTTTTATTTCTTTGATCACCAACTGCCACGACAACACACTCGTTTTTTTTACGCAGTACTCCTGACGAACTTCACCCATTGCCCGCATCGTACCGGCTCTTAAGGTAGCTTGTGTTGGAGCAGCAGGACAAGCTCGCCATCCCGCCCGCTGCTTTCCTGCATTATTGCTCACGAAAACACAACGCACCCAGGGGAGAGATACCATGGTAAATAGGTAACCTATTTACCATGGTATCCCTCCCCTGCGGCGGCTGCTCTTGATCTCCGGCTGCTCATGATCTCCGTGAACGCACCCGCTGTCTCCAAACCTTGCAGAGCAGCACATTGAAGCGCTTGAAAACACAGCACAACATTCCCTAATAACACTTGCAATGCATTATGACTTCAAAGGTATGACTTTAAGTCTATGACATTATTATTTATTGATTTTATTTTGTTTTATTTCTTTGATCACCAACTGCCACGACAACACACTCGTTTTTTTATGCAGTACTCCTGACGAACTTCACCCATTGCCCGCATCGTACCGGCTCTTAAGGTAGCTTGTGTTGGAGCAGCAGGACAAGCTCGCCATCCCGCCCGCTGCTTTACTGCATTATTGCTCACGAAAACACAACGCACCCAGGGGAGAGATACCATGGTGAATAGGTAACCTATTTACCATGGTATCCCTCCCCTGCGGCGGCTGCTCTTGATCTCCGGCTGCTCATGATCTCCGTGAACGCACCCGCTGTCTCCAAACCTTGCAGAGCAGCACATTGAAGCGCTTGAAAACACAGCACAACATTCCCTAATAACACTTGCAATGCATTATGACTTCAAAGGTATGACTTTAAGTCTATGACATTATTATTTATTGATTTTATTTTGTTTTATTTCTTTGATCACCAACTGCCACGACAACACACTCGTTTTTTTATGCAGTACTCCTGACGAACTTCACCCATTGCCCGCATCGTACCGGCTCTTAAGGTAGCTTGTGTTGGAGCAGCAGGACAAGCTCGCCATCCCGCCCGCTGCTTTCCTGCATTATTGCTCACGAAAACACAACGCACCCAGGGGAGAGATACCATGGTGAATAGGTAACCTATTTACCATGGTATCCCTCCCCTGCGGCGGCTGCTCTTGATCTCCGGCTGCTCATGATCTCCGTGAACGCACCCGCTGTCTCCAAACCTTGCAGAGCAGCACATTGAAGCGCTTGAAAACACAGCACAACATTCCCTAATAACACTTGCAATGCATTATGACTTCAAAGGTATGACTTTAAGTCTATGACATTATTATTTATTGATTTTATTTTGTTTTATTTCTTTGATCACCAACTGCCACGACAACACACTCGTTTTTTTATGCAGTACTCCTGACGAACTTCACCCATTGCCCGCATCGTACCGGCTCTTAAGGTAGCTTGTGTTGGAGCAGCAGGACAAGCTCGCCATCCCGCCCGCTGCTTTCCTGCATTATTGCTCACGAAAACACAACGCACCCAGGGGAGAGATACCATGGTGAATAGGTAACCTATTTACCATGGTATCCCTCCCCTGCGGCGGCTGCTCTTGATCTCCGGCTGCTCATGATCTCCGTGAACGCACCCGCTGTCTCCAAACCTTGCAGAGCAGCACATTGAAGCGCTTGAAAACACAGCACAACATTCCCTAATAACACTTGCAATGCATTATGACTTCAAAGGTATGACTTTAAGTCTATGACATTATTATTTATTGATTTTATTTTGTTTTATTTCTTTGATCACCAACTGCCACGACAACACACTCGTTTTTTTATGCAGTACTCCTGACGAACTTCACCCATTGCCCGCATCGTACCGGCTCTTAAGGTAGCTTGTGTTGGAGCAGCAGGACAAGCTCGCCATCCCGCCCGCTGCTTTCCTGCATTATTGCTCACGAAAACACAACGCACCCAGGGGAGAGATACCATGGTAAATAGGTAACCTATTTACCATGGTATCCCTCCCCTGCGGCGGCTGCTCTTGATCTCCATCTGCTCATGATCTCCGTGAACGCACCCGCTGTCTCCAAACCTTGCAGAGCAGCACATTGAAACGCTTGAAAACACAGCACAACATTCCCTAATAACACTTGCAATGCATTATGACTTCAAAGGTATGACTTTAAGTCTATGACATTATTATTTATTGATTTTATTTTGTTTTATTTCTTTGATCACCAACTGCCACGACAACACACTCGTTTTTTTTATGCAGTACTCCTGACGAACTTCACCCATTGCCCGCATCGTACCGGCTCTTAAGGTAGCTTGTGTTGGAGCAGCAGGACAAGCTCGCCATCCCGCCCGCTGCTTTCCTGCATTATTGCTCACGAAAACACAACGCACCCAGGGGAGAGATACCATGGTAAATAGGTAACCTATTTACCATGGTATCCCTCCCCTGCGGCGGCTGCTCTTGATCTCTGGCTGCTCATGATCTCCGTGAACGCACCCGCTGTCTCCAAACCTTGCAGAGCAGCACATTGAAGCGCTTGAAAACACAGCACAACATTCCCTAATAACACTTGCAATGCATTATGACTTCAAAGGTATGACTTTAAGTCTATGACATTATTATTTATTGATTTTATTTTGTTTTATTTCTTTGATCACCAACTGCCACGACAACACACTCGTTTTTTTTATGCAGTACTCCTGACGAACTTCACCCATTGCCCGCATCGTACCGGCTCTTAAGGTAGCTTGTGTTGGAGCAGCAGGACAAGCTCGCCATCCCGCCCGCTGCTTTCCTGCATTATTGCTCACGAAAACACAACGCACCCAGGGAAGAGATACCATGGTAAATAGGTAACCTATTTACCATGGTATCCCTCCCCTGCGGCGGCTGCTCTTGATCTCCGGCTGCTCATGATCTCCGTGAACGCACCCGCTGTCTCCAAACCTTGCAGAGCAGCACATTGAAGCGCTTGAAAACACAGCACAACATTCCCTAATAACACTTGCAATGCATTATGACTTCAAAGGTATGACTTTAAGTCTATGACATTATTATTTATTGATTTTATTTTGTTTTATTTCTTTGATCACCAACTGCCACGACAACACACTCGTTTTTTTATGCAGTACTCCTGACGAACTTCACCCATTGCCCGCATCGTACCGGCTCTTAAGGTAGCTTGTGTTGGAGCAGCAGGACAAGCTCGCCATCCCGCCCGCTGCTTTCCTGCATTATTGCTCACGAAAACACAACGCACCCAGGGGAGAGATACCATGGTAAATAGGTAACCTATTTACCATGGTATCCCTCCCCTGCGGCGGCTGCTCTTGATCTCCAGCTGCTCATGATCTCCGTGAACGCACCCGCTGTCTCCAAACCTTGCAGAGCAGCACATTGAAACGCTTGAAAACACAGCACAACATTCCCTAATAACACTTGCAATGCATTATGACTTCAAAGGTATGACTTTAAGTCTATGACATTATTATTTATTGATTTTATTTTGTTTTATTTCTTTGATCACCAACTGCCACGACAACACACTCGTTTTTTTAATGCAGTACTCCTGACGAACTTCACCCATTGCCCGCATCGTACCGGCTCTTAAGGTAGCTTGTGTTGGAGCAGCAGGACAAGCTCGCCATCCCGCCCGCTGCTTTCCTGCATTATTGCTCACGAAAACACAACGCACCCAGGGGAGAGATACCATGGTAAATAGGTAACCTATTTACCATGGTATCCCTCCCCTGCGGCGGCTGCTCTTGATCTCCAGCTGCTCATGATCTCCGTGAACGCACCCACTGTCTCCAAACCTTGCAGAGCAGCACATTGAAACGCTTGAAAACACAGCACAACATTCCCTAATAACACTTGCAATGCATTATGACTTCAAAGGTATGACTTTAAGTCTATGACATTATTATTTATTGATTTTATTTTGTTTTATTTCTTTGATCACCAACTGCCACGACAACACACTCGTTTTTTTTATGCAGTACTCCTGACGAACTTCACTCATTGCCCGCATCGTACCGGCTCTTAAGGTAGCTTGTGTTGGAGCAGCAGGACAAGCTCGCCATCCCGCCCGCTGCTTTCCTGCATTATTGCTCACGAAAACACAACGCACCCAGTGGAGAGATACCATGGTAAATAGGTAACCTATTTACCATGGTATCCCTCCCCTGCGGCGGCTGCTCTTGATCTCCGGCTGCTCATGATCTCCGTGAACGCACCCGCTGTCTCCAAACCTTGCAGAGCAGCACATTGAGGCGCTTGAAAACACAGCACAACATTCCCTAATAACACTTGCAATGCATTATGACTTCAAAGGTATGACTTTAAGTCTATGACATTATTATTTATTGATTTTATTTTGTTTTATTTCTTTGATCACCAACTGCCACGACAACACACTCGTTTTTTTATGCAGTACTCCTGACGAACTTCACCCATTGCCCGCATCGTACCGGCTCTTAAGGTAGCTTGTGTTGGAGCAGCAGGACAAGCTCGCCATCCCGCCCGCTGCTTTCCTGCATTATTGCTCACGAAAACACAACGCACCCAGGGGAGAGATACCATGGTAAATAGGTAACCTATTTACCATGGTATCCCTCCCCTGCGGCGGCTGCTCTTGATCTCCGGCTGCTCATGATCTCCGTGAACGCACCCGCTGTCTCCAAACCTTGCAGAGCAGCACATTGAAGCGCTTGAAAACACAGCACAACATTCCCTAATAACACTTGCAATGCATTATGACTTCAAAGGTATGACTTTAAGTCTATGACATTATTATTTATTGATTTTATTTTGTTTTATTTCTTTGATCACCAACTGCCACGACAACACACTCGTTTTTTTTATGCAGTACTCCTGACGAACTTCACCCATTGCCCGCATCGTACCGGCTCTTAAGGTAGCTTGTGTTGGAGCAGCAGGACAAGCTCGCCATCCCGCCCGCTGCTTTCCTGCATTATTGCTCACGAAAACACAACGCACCCAGGGGAGAGATACCATGGTAAATAGGTAACCTATTTACTATGGTATCCCTCCCCTGCGGCGGCTGCTCTTGATCTCCGGCTGCTCATGATCTCCGTGAACGCACCCGCTGTCTCCAAACCTTGCAGAGCAGCACATTGAAGCGCTTGAAAACACAGCACAACATTCCCTAATAACACTTGCAATGCATTATGACTTCAAAGGTATGACTTTAAGTCTATGACATTATTATTTATTGATTTTATTTTGTTTTATTTCTTTGATCACCAACTGCCACGACAACACACTCGTTTTTTTATGCAGTACTCCTGACGAACATCACCCATTGCCCGCATCGTACCGGCTCTTAAGGTAGCTTGTGTTGGAGCAGCAGGACAAGCTCGCCATCCTGCCCGCTGCTTTCCTGCATTATTGCTCACCAAAACACAACGCACCCAGGGGAGAGATACCATGGTAAATAGGTAACCTATTTACCATGGTATCCCTCCCCTGCGGCGGCTGCTCTTGATCTCCGGCTGCTCATGATCTCCGTGAACGCACCCGCTGTCTCCAAACCTTGCAGAGCAGCACATTGAAGCGCTTGAAAACACAGCACAACATTCCCTAATAACACTTGCAATGCATTATGACTTCAAAGGTATGACTTTAAATCTATGACATTATTATTTATTGATTTTATTTTGTTTTATTTCTTTGATCACCAACTGCCACGACAACACACTCGTTTTTTTATGCAGTACTCCTGACGAACTTCACCCATTGCCCGCATCGTACCGGCTCTTAAGGTAGCTTGTGTTGGAGCAGCAGGACAAGCGCCCCATCCCGCCCGCTGCTTTCCTGCATTATTGCTCACCAAAACACAACGCACCCAGGGGAGAGATACCATGGTAAATAGGTAACCTATTTACCATGGTATCCCTCCCCTGCGGCGGCTGCTCTTGATCTCCGGCTGCTCATGATCTCCGTAAACGCACCCGCTGTCTCCAAACCTTGCAGAGCAGCACATTGAAGCGCTTGAAAACACAGCACAACATTCCCTAATAACACTTGCAATGCATTATGACTTCAAAGGTATGACTTTAAGTCTATGACATTATTATTTATTGATTTTATTTTGTTTTATTTCTTTGATCACCAACTGCCACGACAACACACTCGTTTTTTTTATGCAGTACTCCTGACGAACTTCACCCATTGCCCGCATCGTACCGGCTCTT
Source organism: Acipenser ruthenus (assembly GCF_902713425.1). Classification (NCBI taxonomy): domain Eukaryota; kingdom Metazoa; phylum Chordata; class Actinopteri; order Acipenseriformes; family Acipenseridae; genus Acipenser; species Acipenser ruthenus. The sequence goes on along the minus strand of NW_026708410.1, from coordinate 40,950 downwards.
AAGGTAGCTTGTGTTGGAGCAGCAGGACAAGCTCGCCATCCCGCCCGTTGCTTTCCTGCATTATTGCTCACGAAAACACAACGCACCCAGGGGAGAGATACCATGGTAAATAGGTAACCTATTTACCATGGTATCCCTCCCCTGCGGCGGCTGCTCTTGATCTCCGGCTGCTCATGATCTCCGTGAACGCACCCGCTGTCTCCAAACCTTGCAGAGCAGCACATTGAAGCGCTTGAAAACACAGCACAACATTCCCTAATAACACTTGCAATGCATTATGACTTCAAAGGTATGACTTTAAGTCTATGACATTATTATTTATTGATTTTATTTTGTTTTATTTCTTTGATCACCAACTGCCACGACAACACACTCGTTTTTTTATGCAGTACTCCTGACGAACTTCACCCATTGCCCGCATCGTACCGGCTCTTAAGGTAGCTTGTGTTGGAGCAGCAGGACAAGCTCGCCATCCCGCCCGCTGCTATCCTGCATTATTGCTCACCAAAACACAACGCACCCAGGGGAGAGATACCATGGTAAATAGGTAACCTATTTACCATGGTATCCCTCCCCTGCGGCGGCTGCTCTTGATCACCGGCTACTCATGATCTCCGTGAACGCACCCGCTGTCTCCAAACCTTGCAGAGCAGCACATTGAAGCGCTTGAAAACACAGCACAACATTCCCTAATAACACTTGCAATGCATTATGACTTCAAAGGTATGACTTTAAGTCTATGACATTATTATTTATTGATTTTATTTTGTTTTATTTCTTTGATCACCAACTGCCACGACAACACACTCGTTTTTTTATGCAGTACTCCTGATGAACTTCACCCATGGCCCGCATCGTACCGGCTCTTAAGGTAGCTTGTGTTGGAGCAGCAGGACAAGCTCGCCATCCCGCCCGCTGCTTTCCTGCATTATTGCTCACGAAAACACAACGCACCCAGGGGAGAGATACCATGGTGAATAGGTAACCTATTTACCATGGTATCCCTCCCCTGCGGCGGCTGCTCTTGATCTCCGGCTGCTCATGATCTCCGTGAACGCACCCGCTGTCTCCAAACCTTGCAGAGCAGCACATTGAAGCGCTTGAAAACACAGCACAACATTCCCTAATAACACTTGCAATGCATTATGACTTCAAAGGTATGACTTTAAGTCTATGACATTATTATTTATTGATTTTATTTTGTTTTATTTCTTTGATCACCAACTGCCACGACAACACACTCGTTTTTTTATGCAGTACTCCTGACGAACTTCACCCATTGCCCGCATCGTACCGGCTCTTAAGGTAGCTTGTGTTGGAGCAGCAGGACAAGCTCGCCATCCCGCCCGCTGCTTTCCTGCATTATTGCTCACGAAAACACAACGCACCCAGGGGAGAGATACCATGGTAAATAGGTAACCTATTTACCATGGTATCCCTCCCCTGCGGCGGCTGCTCTTGATCTCCGGCTGCTCTTGATCTCCGTGAACGCACCCGCTGTCTCCAAACCTTGCAGAGCAGCACATTGAAGCGCTTGAAAACACAGCACAACATTCCCTAATAACACTTGCAATGCATTATGACTTCAAAGGTATGACTTTAAGTCTATGACATTATTATTTATTGATTTTATTTTGTTTTATTTCTTTGATCACCAACTGCCACGACAACACACTCGTTTTTTTTACGCAGTACTCCTGACGAACTTCACCCATTGCCCGCATCGTACCGGCTCTTAAGGTAGCTTGTGTTGGAGCAGCAGGACAAGCTCGCCATCCCGCCCGCTGCTTTCCTGCATTATTGCTCACGAAAACACAACGCACCCAGGGGAGAGATACCATGGTAAATAGGTAACCTATTTACCATGGTATCCCTCCCCTGCGGCGGCTGCTCTTGATCTCCGGCTGCTCATGATCTCCGTGAACGCACCCGCTGTCTCCAAACCTTGCAGAGCAGCACATTGAAGCGCTTGAAAACACAGCACAACATTCCCTAATAACACTTGCAATGCATTATGACTTCAAAGGTATGACTTTAAGTCTATGACATTATTATTTATTGATTTTATTTTGTTTTATTTCTTTGATCACCAACTGCCACGACAACACACTCGTTTTTTTTATGCAGTACTCCTGACGAACTTCACCCATTGCCCGCATCGTACCGGCTCTTAAGGTAGCTTGTGTTGGAGCAGCAGGACAAGCTCGCCATCCCGCCCGCTGCTTTCCTGCATTATTGCTCACGAAAACACAACGCACCCAGGGGAGAGATACCATGGTGAATAGGTAACCTATTTACCATGGTATCCCTCCCCTGCGGCGGCTGCTCTTGATCTCCGGCTGCTCATGATCTCCGTGAACGCACCCGCTGTCTCCAAACCTTGCAGAGCAGCACATTGAAGCGCTTGAAAACACAGCACAACATTCCCTAATAACACTTGCAATGCATTATGACTTCAAAGGTATGACTTTAAGTCTATGACATTATTATTTATTGATTTTATTTTGTTTTATTTCTTTGATCACCAACTGCCACGACAACACACTCGTTTTTTTATGCAGTACTCCTGACGAACTTCACCCATTGCCCGCATCGTACCGGCTCTTAAGGTAGCTTGTGTTGGAGCAGCAGGACAAGCTCGCCATCCCGCCCGCTGCTTTCCTGCATTATTGCTCACGAAAACACAACGCACCCAGGGGAGAGATACCATGGTAAATAGGTAACCTATTTACCATGGTATCCCTCCCCTGCGGCGGCTGCTCTTGATCTCCAGCTGCTCATGATCTCCGTGAACGCACCCGCTGTCTCCAAACCTTGCAGAGCAGCACATTGAAACGCTTGAAAACACAGCACAACATTCCCTAATAACACTTGCAATGCATTATGACTTCAAAGGTATGACTTTAAGTCTATGACATTATTATTTATTGATTTTATTTTGTTTTATTTCTTTGATCACCAACTGCCACGACAACACACTCGTTTTTTTTATGCAGTACTCCTGACGAACTTCACCCATTGCCCGCATCGTACCGGCTCTTAAGGTAGCTTGTGTTGGAGCAGCAGGACAAGCTCGCCATCCCGCCCGCTGCTTTCCTGCATTATTGCTCACGAAAACACAACGCACCCAGGGGAGAGATACCATGGTAAATAGGTAACCTATTTACCATGGTATCCCTCCCCTGCGGCGGCTGCTCTTGATCTCCGGCTGCTCATGATCTCCGTGAACGCACCCGCTGTCTCCAAACCTTGCAGAGCAGCACATTGAAGCGCTTGAAAACACAGCACAACATTCCCTAATAACACTTGCAATGCATTATGACTTCAAAGGTATGACTTTAAGTCTATGACATTATTATTTATTGATTTTATTTTGTTTTATTTCTTTGATCACCAACTGCCACGACAACACACTCGTTTTTTTTATGCAGTACTCCTGACGAACTTCACCCATTGCCCGCATCGTACCGGCTCTTAAGGTAGCTTGTGTTGGAGCAGCAGGACAAGCTCGCCATCCCGCCCGCTGCTTTCCTGCATTATTGCTCACGAAAACACAACGCACCCAGGGAAGAGATACCATGGTAAATAGGTAACCTATTTACCATGGTATCCCTCCCCTGCGGCGGCTGCTCTTGATCTCCGGCTGCTCATGATCTCCGTGAACGCACCCGCTGTCTCCAAACCTTGCAGAGCAGCACATTGAAGCGCTTGAAAACACAGCACAACATTCCCTAATAACACTTGCAATGCATTATGACTTCAAAGGTATGACTTTAAGTCTATGACATTATTATTTATTGATTTTATTTTGTTTTATTTCTTTGATCACCAACTGCCACGACAACACACTCGTTTTTTTATGCAGTACTCCTGACGAACTTCACCCATTGCCCGCATCGTACCGGCTCTTAAGGTAGCTTGTGTTGGAGCAGCAGGACAAGCTCGCCATCCCGCCCGCTGCTTTCCTGCATTATTGCTCACGAAAACACAACGCACCCAGGGGAGAGATACCATGGTAAATAGGTAACCTATTTACCATGGTATCCCTCCCCTGCGGCGGCTGCTCTTGATCTCCAGCTGCTCATGATCTCCGTGAACGCACCCGCTGTCTCCAAACCTTGCAGAGCAGCACATTGAAACGCTTGAAAACACAGCACAACATTCCCTAATAACACTTGCAATGCATTATGACTTCAAAGGTATGACTTTAAGTCTATGACATTATTATTTATTGATTTTATTTTGTTTTATTTCTTTGATCACCAACTGCCACGACAACACACTCGTTTTTTTAATGCAGTACTCCTGACGAACTTCACCCATTGCCCGCATCGTACCGGCTCTTAAGGTAGCTTGTGTTGGAGCAGCAGGACAAGCTCGCCATCCCGCCCGCTGCTTTCCTGCATTATTGCTCACGAAAACACAACGCACCCAGGGAAGAGATACCATGGTAAATAGGTAACCTATTTACCATGGTATCCCTCCCCTGCGGCGGCTGCTCTTGATCTCCGGCTGCTCATGATCTCCGTGAACGCACCCGCTGTCTCCAAACCTTGCAGAGCAGCACATTGAAGCGCTTGAAAACACAGCACAACATTCCCTAATAACACTTGCAATGCATTATGACTTCAAAGGTATGACTTTAAGTCTATGACATTATTATTTATTGATTTTATTTTGTTTTATTTCTTTGATCACCAACTGCCACGACAACACACTCGTTTTTTTATGCAGTACTCCTGACGAACTTCACCCATTGCCCGCATCGTACCGGCTCTTAAGGTAGCTTGTGTTGGAGCAGCAGGACAAGCTCGCCATCCCGCCCGCTGCTTTCCTGCATTATTGCTCACGAAAACACAACGCACCCAGGGGAGAGATACCATGGTAAATAGGTAACCTATTTACCATGGTATCCCTCCCCTGCGGCGGCTGCTCTTGATCTCCAGCTGCTCATGATCTCCGTGAACGCACCCGCTGTCTCCAAACCTTGCAGAGCAGCACATTGAAACGCTTGAAAACACAGCACAACATTCCCTAATAACACTTGCAATGCATTATGACTTCAAAGGTATGACTTTAAGTCTATGACATTATTATTTATTGATTTTATTTTGTTTTATTTCTTTGATCACCAACTGCCACGACAACACACTCGTTTTTTTTATGCAGTACTCCTGACGAACTTCACTCATTGCCCGCATCGTACCGGCTCTTAAGGTAGCTTGTGTTGGAGCAGCAGGACAAGCTCGCCATCCCGCCCGCTGCTTTCCTGCATTATTGCTCACGAAAACACAACGCACCCAGGGGAGAGATACCATGGTAAATAGGTAACCTATTTACCATGGTATCCCTCCCCTGCGGCGGCTGCTCTTGATCTCCGGCTGCTCATGATCTCCGTGAACGCACCCGCTGTCTCCAAACCTTGCAGAGCAGCACATTGAAGCGCTTGAAAACACAGCACAACATTCCCTAATAACACTTGCAATGCATTATGACTTCAAAGGTATGACTTTAAGTCTATGACATTATTATTTATTGATTTTATTTTGTTTTATTTCTTTGATCACCAACTGCCACGACAACACACTCGTTTTTTTATGCAGTACTCCTGACGAACTTCACCCATTGCCCGCATCGTACCGGCTCTTAAGGTAGCTTGTGTTGGAGCAGCAGGACAAGCTCGCCATCCCGCCCGCTGCTTTCCTGCATTATTGCTCACGAAAACACAACGCACCCAGGGGAGAGATACCATGGTAAATAGGTAACCTATTTACCATGGTATCCCTCCCCTGCGGCGGCTGCTCTTGATCTCCGGCTGCTCATGATCTCCGTGAACGCACCCGCTGTCTCCAAACCTTGCAGAGCAGCACATTGAAGCGCTTGAAAACACAGCACAACATTCCCTAATAACACTTGCAATGCATTATGACTTCAAAGGTATGACTTTAAGTCTATGACATTATTATTTATTGATTTTATTTTGTTTTATTTCTTTGATCACCAACTGCCACGACAACACACTCGTTTTTTTTATGCAGTACTCCTGACGAACTTCACCCATTGCCCGCATCGTACCGGCTCTTAAGGTAGCTTGTGTTGGAGCAGCAGGACAAGCTCGCCATCCCGCCCGCTGCTTTCCTGCATTATTGCTCACGAAAACACAACGCACCCAGGGGAGAGATACCATGGTAAATAGGTAACCTATTTACTATGGTATCCCTCCCCTGCGGCGGCTGCTCTTGATCTCCGGCTGCTCATGATCTCCGTGAACGCACCCGCTGTCTCCAAACCTTGCAGAGCAGCACATTGAAGCGCTTGAAAACACAGCACAACATTCCCTAATAACACTTGCAATGCATTATGACTTCAAAGGTATGACTTTAAGTCTATGACATTATTATTTATTGATTTTATTTTGTTTTATTTCTTTGATCACCAACTGCCACGACAACACACTCGTTTTTTTATGCAGTACTCCTGACGAACTTCACCCATTGCCCGCATCGTACCGGCTCTTAAGGTAGCTTGTGTTGGAGCAGCAGGACAAGCTCGCCATCCTGCCCGCTGCTTTCCTGCATTATTGCTCACCAAAACACAACGCACCCAGGGGAGAGATACCATGGTAAATAGGTAACCTATTTACCATGGTATCCCTCCCCTGCGGCGGCTGCTCTTGATCTCCGGCTGCTCATGATCTCCGTGAACGCACCCGCTGTCTCCAAACCTTGCAGAGCAGCACATTGAAGCGCTTGAAAACACAGCACAACATTCCCTAATAACACTTGCAATGCATTATGACTTCAAAGGTATGACTTTAAATCTATGACATTATTATTTATTGATTTTATTTTGTTTTATTTCTTTGATCACCAACTGCCACGACAACACACTCGTTTTTTTATGCAGTACTCCTGACGAACTTCACCCATTGCCCGCATCGTACCGGCTCTTAAGGTAGCTTGTGTTGGAGCAGCAGGACAAGCGCCCCATCCCGCCCGCTGCTTTCCTGCATTATTGCTCACCAAAACACAACGCACCCAGGGGAGAGATACCATGGTAAATAGGTAACCTATTTACCATGGTATCCCTCCCCTGCGGCGGCTGCTCTTGATCTCCGGCTGCTCATGATCTCCGTAAACGCACCCGCTGTCTCCAAACCTTGCAGAGCAGCACATTGAAGCGCTTGAAAACACAGCACAACATTCCCTAATAACACTTGCAATGCATTATGACTTCAAAGGTATGACTTTAAGTCTATGACATTATTATTTATTGATTTTATTTTGTTTTATTTCTTTGATCACCAACTGCCACGACAACACACTCGTTTTTTTTATGCAGTACTCCTGACGAACTTCACCCATTGCCCGCATCGTACCGGCTCTTAAGGTAGCTTGTGTTGGAGCAGCAGGACAAGCTCGCCATCCCGCCCGTTGCTTTCCTGCATTATTGCTCACGAAAACACAACGCACCCAGGGGAGAGATACCATGGTAAATAGGTAACCTATTTACCATGGTATCCCTCCCCTGCGGCGGCTGCTCTTGATCTCCGGCTGCTCATGATCTCCGTGAACGCACCCGCTGTCTCCAAACCTTGCAGAGCAGCACTTTGAAGCGCTTGAAAACACAGCACAACATTCCCTAATAACACTTGCAATGCATTATGACTTCAAAGGTATGACTTTAAGTCTATGACATTATTATTTATTGATTTTATTTTGTTTTATTTCTTTGATCACCAACTGCCACGACAACACACTCGTTTTTTTATGCAGTACTCCTGACGAACTTCACCCATTGCCCGCATCGTACCGGCTCTTAAGGTAGCTTGTGTTGGAGCAGCAGGACAAGCTATCCATCCCGCCCGCTGCTTTCCTGCATTATTGCTCACCAAAACACAACGCACCCAGGGGAGAGATACCATGGTAAATAGGTAACCTATTTACCATGGTATCCCTCCCCTGCGGCGGCTGCTCTTGATCTCCGGCTGCTCATGATCTCCGTGAACGCACCCGCTGTCTCCAAACCTTGCAGAGCAGCACATTGAAGCGCTTGAAAACACAGCACAACATTCCCTAATAACACTTGCAATGCATTATGACTTCAAAGGTATGACTTTAAATCTATGACATTATTATTTATTGATTTTATTTTGTTTTATTTCTTTGATCACCAACTGCCACGACAACACACTCGTTTTTTTATGCAGTACTCCTGACGAACTTCACCCATTGCCCGCATCGTACCGGCTCTTAAGGTAGCTTGTGTTGGAGCAGCAGGACAAGCTCGCCATCCCGCCCGCTGCTTTCCTGCATTATTGCTCACCAAAACACAACGCACCCAGGGGAGAGATACCATGGTAAATAGGTAACCTATTTACCATGGTATCCCTCCCCTGCGGCGGCTGCTCTTGATCTCCGGCTGCTCATGATCTCCGTGAACGCACCCGCTGTCTCCAAACCTTGCAGAGCAGCACATTGAAGCGCTTGAAAACACAGCACAACATTCCCTAATAACACTTGCAATGCATTATGACTTCAAAGGTATGACTTTAAGTCTATGACATTATTATTTATTGATTTTATTTTGTTTTATTTCTTTGATCACCAACTGCCACGACAACACACTCGTTTTTTTTTTTATGCAGTACTCCTGACGAACTTCACCCATTGCCCGCATCGTACCGGCTCTTAAGGTAGCTTGTGTTGGAGCAGCAGGACAAGCTCGCCATCCCGCCCGCTGCTTTCCTGCATTATTGCTCACGAAAACACAACGCACCCAGGGGAGAGATACCATGTTAAATAGGTAACCTATTAGGTAATCTGCGTTCACGGAGATAGGTAACCTATTTACCATGGTATCCCTCCCCTGCGGCGGCTGTTCTTGATCTCCGGCTGCTCATGATCTCCGTGAACGCACCCGCTGTCTCCAAACCTTGCAGAGCAGCACATTGAAGCGCTTGAAAACACAGCACAACATTCCCTAATAACACTTGCAATGCATTATGACTTCAAAGGTATGACTTTAAGTCTATGACATTATTATTTATTGATTTTATTTTGTTTTATTTCTTTGATCACCAACTGCCACGACAACACACTCGTTTTTTTATGCAGTACTCCTGACGAACTTCACCCATTGCCCGCATCGTACCGCTCTTAAGGTAGCTTGTGTTGGAGCAGCAGGACAAGCTCGCCATCCCGCCCGCTGCTTTCCTGCATTATTGCTCACGAAAACACAACGCACCCAGGGGAGAGATACCATGGTAAATAGGTAACCTATTTACCATGGTATCCCTCCCCTGCGGCGGCTGCTCTTGATCTCCGGCTGCTCATGATCTCCGTGAACGCACCCGCTGTCTCCAAACCTTGCAGAGCAGCACATTGAAGCGCTTGAAAACACAGCACAACATTCCCTAATAACACTTGCAATGCATTATGACTTCAAAGGTATGACTTTAAGTCTATGACATTATTATTTATTGATTTTATTTTGTTTTATTTCTTTGATCACCAACTGCCACGACAACACACTCGTTTTTTTTACGCAGTACTCCTGACGAACTTCACCCATTGCCCGCATCGTACCGGCTCTTAAGGTAGCTTGTGTTGGAGCAGCAGGACAAGCTCGCCATCCCGCCCGCTGCTTTCCTGCATTATTGCTCACGAAAACACAACGCACCCAGGGGAGAGATACCATGGTAAATAGGTAACCTATTTACCATGGTATCCCTCCCCTGCGGCGGCTGCTCTTGATCTCCGGCTGCTCATGATCTCCGTGAACGCACCCGCTGTCTCCAAACCTTGCAGAGCAGCACATTGAAGCGCTTGAAAACACAGCACAACATTCCCTAATAACACTTGCAATGCATTATGACTTCAAAGGTATGACTTTAAGTCTATGACATTATTATTTATTGATTTTATTTTGTTTTATTTCTTTGATCACCAACTGCCACGACAACACACTCGTTTTTTTTATGCAGTACTCCTGACGAACTTCACCCATTGCCCGCATCGTACCGGCTCTTAAGGTAGCGTGTGTTGGAGCAGCAGGACAAGCTCGCCATCCCGACCGCTGCTTTCCTGCATTATTGCTCACGAAAACACAACGCACCCAGGGGAGAGATACCATGTTAAATAGGTAACCTATTAGGTAATCTGCGTTCACGGAGATAGGTAACCTATTTACCATGGTATCCCTCCCCTGCGGCGGCTGTTCTTGATCTCCGGCTGCTCATGATCTCCGTGAACGCACCCGCTGTCTCCAAACCTTGCAGAGCAGCACATTGAAGCGCTTGAAAACACAGCACAACATTCCCTAATAACACTTGCAATGCATTATGACTTCAAAGGTATGACTTTAAGTCTATGACATTATTATTTATTGATTTTATTTTGTTTTATTTCTTTGATCACCAACTGCCACGACAACACACTCGTTTTTTTATGCAGTACTCCTGACGAACTTCACCCATTGCCCGCATCGTACCGGCTCTTAAGGTAGCTTGTGTTGGAGCAGCAGGACAAGCTCGCCATCCCCGCCCGCTGCTTTCCTGCATTATTGCTCACGAAAACACAACGCACCCAGGGGAGAGATACCATGGTAAATAGGTAACCTATTTACCATGGTATCCCTCCCCTGCGGCGGCTGCTCTTGATCTCCGGCTGCTCATGATCTCCGTGAACGCACCCGCTGTCTCCAAACCTTGCAGAGCAGCACATTGAAGCGCTTGAAAACACAGCACAACATTCCCTAATAACACTTGCAATGCATTATGACTTCAAAGGTATGACTTTAAGTCTATGACATTATTATTTATTGATTTTATTTTGTTTTATTTCTTTGATCACCAACTGCCACGACAACACACTCGTTTTTTTTTTTATGCAGTACTCCTGACGAACTTCACCCATTGCCCGCATCGTACCGGCTCTTAAGGTAGCTTGTGTTGGAGCAGCAGGACAAGCTCGCCATCCCGCCCGCTGCTTTCCTGCATTATTGCTCACGAAAACACAACGCACCCAGGGGAGAGATACCATGGTAAATTATTATAAGGTAACCTATTTACCATGGTATCCCTCCCCTGCGGCGGCTGCTCTTGATCTCCGGCTGCTCATGATCTCCGTGAACGCACCCGCTGTCTCCAAACCTTGCAGAGCAGCACATTGAAGCGCTTGAAAACACAGCACAACATTCCCTAATAACACTTGCAATGCATTATGACTTCAAAGGTATGACTTTAAGTCTATGACATTATTATTTATTGATTTTATTTTGTTTTATTTCTTTGATCACCAACTGCCACGACAACACACTCGTTTTTTTATGCAGTACTCCTGACGAACTTCACCCATTGCCCGCATCGTACCGGCTCTTAAGGTAGCTTGTGTTGGAGCAGCAGGACAAGCTCGCCATCCCGCCCGCTGCTTTCCTGCATTATTGCTCACGAAAACACAACGCACCCAGGGGAGAGATACCATGGTAAATAGGTAACCTATTTACCATGGTATCCCTCCCCTGCGGCGGCTGCTCTTGATCTCCGGCTGCTCATGATCTCCGTGAACGCACCCGCTGTCTCCAAACCTTGCAGAGCAGCACATTGAAGCGCTTGAAAACACAGCACAACATTCCCTAATAACACTTGCAATGCATTATGACTTCAAAGGTATGACTTTAAGTCTATGACATTATTATTTATTGATATTATTTTGTTTTATTTCTTTGATCACCAACTGCCACGACAACACACTCGTTTTTTTATGCAGTACTCCTGACGAACTTCACCCATTGCCCGCATCGTACCGGCTCTTAAGGTAGCTTGAGTTGGAGCAGCAGGACAAGCTCGCCATCCCGCCCGCTGCTTTCCTGCATTATTGCTCACGAAAACACAACGCACCCAGGGGAGAGATACCATGGTAAATAGGTAACCTAACCTATTTACCATGGTATCCCTCCCCTGCGGCGGCTGCTCTTGATCGCAGGCTGCTCATGATCTCCGTGAACGCACCCGCTGTCTCCAAACCTTGCAGAGCAGCACATTGAAGCGCTTGAAAACACAGCACAACATTCCCTAATAACACTTGCAATGCATTATGACTTCAAAGGTATGACTTTAAGTCTATGACATTATTATTTAGTGATTTTATTTTGTTTTATTTCTTTGATCACCAACTGCCACGACAACACACTCGTTTTTTTATGCAGTACTCCTGACGAACTTCACCCATTGCCCGCATCGTACCGGCTCTTAAGGTAGCTTGTGTTGGAGCAGCAGGACAAGCTCGCCATCCCGCCCGCTGCTTTCCTGCATTATTGCTCACGAAAACACAACGCACCCAGGGGAGAGATACCATGGTAAATAGGTAACCTATTTACCATGGTATCCCTCCCCTGCGGCGGCTGCTCTTGATCTCCGGCTGCTCATGATCTCCGTGAACGCACCCGCTGTCTCCAAACCTTGCAGAGCAGCACATTGAAGCGCTTGAAAACACAGCACAACATTCCCTAATAACACTTGCAATGCATTATGACTTCAAAGGTATGACTTTAAGTCTATGACATTATTATTTATTGATATTATTTTGTTTTATTTCTTTGATCACCAACTGCCACGACAACACACTCGTTTTTTTATGCAGTACTCCTGACGAACTTCACCCATTGCCCGCATCGTACCGGCTCTTAAGGTAGCTTGAGTTGGAGCAGCAGGACAAGCTCGCCATCCCGCCCGCTGCTTTCCTGCATTATTGCTCACGAAAACACAACGCACCCAGGGGAGAGATACCATGGTAAATAGGTAACCTATTAGGTAATCTGCGTTCACGGAGATAGGTAACCTATTTACCATGGTATCCCTCCCCTGCGGCGGCTGCTCTTGATCTCCGGCTGCTCATGATCTCCGTGAACGCACCCGCTGTCTCCAAACCTTGCAGAGCAGCACATTGAAGCGCTTGAAAACACAGCACAACATTCCCTAATAACACTTGCAATGCATTATGACTTCAAAGGTATGACTTTAAGTCTATGACATTATTATTTATTGATTTTATTTTGTTTTATTTCTTTGATCACCAACTGCCACGACAACACACTCGTTTTTTTATGCAGTACTCCTGACGAACTTCACCCATTGCCCGCATCGTACCAGCTCTTAAGGTAGCTTGTGTTGGAGCAGCAGGACAAGCTCGCCATCCCCGCCCGCTGCTTTCCTGCATTATTGCTCACGAAAACACAACGCACCCAGGGGAGAGATACCATGGTAAATAGGTAACCTATTTACCATGGTATCCCTCCCCTGCGGCGGCTGCTCTTGATCTCCGGCTGCTCATGATCTCCGTGAACGCACCCGCTGTCTCCAAACCTTGCAGAGCAGCACATTGAAGCGTTTGAAAACACAGCACAACATTCCCTAATAACACTTGCAATGCATTATGACTTCAAAGGTATGACTTTAAGTCTATGACATTATTATTTATTGATTTTATTTTGTTTTATTTCTTTGATCACCAACTGCCACGACAAAACACTCGTTTTTTTTTATGCAGTACTCCTGACGAACTTCACCCATTGCCCGCATCGTACCGGCTCTTAAGGTAGCTTGTGTTGGAGCAGCAGGACAAGCTCGCCATCCCGCCTGCTGCTTTCCTGCATTATTGCTCACGAAAAACACAACGCACCCAGGGGAGAGATACCATGGTAAATAGGTAACCTATTTACCATGGTATCCCTCCCCTGCGGCGGCTGCTCTTGATCTCCGGCTGCTCATGATCTCCGTGAACGCACCCGCTGTCTCCAAACCTTGCAGAGCAGCACATTGAAGCGCTTGAAAACACAGCACAACATTCCCTAATAACACTTGCAATGCATTATGACTTCAATGGTATGACTTTAAGTCTATGACATTATTATTTATTGATTTTATTTTGTTTTATTTCTTTGATCACCAACTGCCACGACAACACACTCGTTTTTTTTATGCAGTACTCCTGACGAACTTCACCCATTGCCCGCATCGTACCGGCTCTTAAGGTAGCTTGTGTTGGAGCAGCAGGACAAGCTCGCCATCCCGCCCGCTGCTTTCCTGCATTATTGCTCACGAAAACACAACGCACCCAGGGGAGAGATAGATAACCTATTTACCATGGTATCCCTCCCCTGCGGCGGCTGCTCTTGATCGCAGGCTGCTCATGATCTCCGTGAACGCACCCGCTGTCTCCAAACCTTGCAGAGCAGCACATTGAAGCGCTTGAAAACACAGCACAACATTCCCTAATAACACTTGCAATGCATTATGACTTCAAAGGTATGACTTTAAGTCTATGACATTATTATTTATTGATTTTATTTTGTTTTATTTCTTGATCACCAACTGCCACGACAACCCACTCGTTTTTTTATGCAGTACTCCTGACGAACTTCACCCATTGCCCGCATCGTACCGGCTCTAAGGTAGCTTGTGTTGGAGCAGCAGGACAAGCTCGCCATCCCCGCCCGCTGCTTTCCTGCATTATTGCTCACGAAAACACAACGCACCCAGGGGAGAGATACCATGGTAAATAGGTAACCTATTTACCATGGTATCCCTCCCCTGCGGCGGCTGCTCTTGATCTCCGGCTGCTCATGATCTCCGTGAACGCACCCGCTGTCTCCAAACCTTGCAGAGCAGCACATTGAAGCGCTTGAAAACACAACACAACATTCCCTAATAACACTTGCAATGCATTATGACTTCTAAAGGTATGACTTTAAGTCTATGACATTATTATTTATAATAATGATTTTATTTTGTTTTATTTCTTTGATCACCAACTGCCACGACAACACACACTTTTTTTTATGGCAGTACTCCTGACGAACTTCACCCATTGCCCGCATCGTACCGGCTCTTAAGGTAGCTTGTGTTGGAGCAGCAGGACAAGCTCGCCATCCCGCCCGCTGCTTTCCTGCATTATTGCTCACGAAAACACAACGCACCCAGGGGAGAGATAGATAACCTATTTACCATGGTATCCCTCCCCTGCGGCGGCTGCTCTTGATCGCAGGCTGCTCATGATCTCCGTGAACGCACCCGCTGTCTCCAAACCTTGCAGAGCAGCACATTGAAGCGCTTGAAAACACAGCACAACATTCCCTAATAACACTTGCAATGCATTATGACTTCAAAGGTATGACTTTAAGTCTATGACATTATTATTTATTGATTTTATTTTGTTTTATTTCTTTGATCACCAACTGCCACGACAACACACTCGTTTTTTTATGCAGTACTCCTGACGAACTTCACCCATTGCCCGCATCGTACCGGCTCTTAAGGTAGCTTGTGTTGGAGCAGCAGGACAAGCTCGCCATCTCGCCCGCTGCTTTCCTGCATTATTGCTCACCAAAACACAACGCACCCAGGGGAGAGATACCATGGTAAATAGGTAACCTATTTACCATGGTATCCCTCCCCTGCGGCGGCTGCTCTTGATCTCCGGCTGCTCATGATCTCCGTGAACGCACCCGCTGTCTCCAAACCTTGCAGAGCAGCACATTGAAGCGCTTGAAAACACAGCACAACATTCATTAATAACACTTGCAATGCATTATGACTTCAAAGGTATGACTTTAAGTCTATGACATTATTATTTATTGATTTTATTTTGTTTTATTTCTTTGATCACCAACTGCCACGACAACCCACTCGTTTTTTTATGCAGTACTCCTGACGAACTTCACCCATTGCCCGCATCGTACCGGCTCTTAAGGTAGCTTGTGTTGGAGCAGCAGGACAAGCTCGCCATCCCGCCCGCTGCTTTCCTGCATTATTGCTCACGAAAACACAACGCACCCAGGGGAGAGATACCATGGTAAATAGGTAACCTATTTACCATGGTATCCCTCCCCTGCGGCGGCTGCTCTTGATCTCCGGCTGCTCATGATCTCCGTGAACGCACCCGCTGTCTCCAAACCTTGCAGAGCAGCACATTGAAGCGCTTGAAAACACAACACAACATTCCCTAATAACACTTGCAATGCATTATGACTTCAAAGGTATGACTTTATGTCTATGACATTATTATTTATAATAATGATTTTATTTTGTTTTATTTCTTTGATCACCAACTGCCACGACAACACACTCGTTTTTTTATGCAGTACTCCTGACGAACTTCACCCATTGCCCGCATCGTACCGGCTCTTAAGGTAGCTTGTGTTGGAGCAGCAGGACAAGCTCGCCATCCCGCCCGCTGCTTTCCTGCATTATTGCTCACGAAAACACAACGCACCCAGGGGAGAGATACCATGGTAAATTATTATAAGGTAACCTATTTACCATGGTATCCCTCCCCTGCGGCGGCTGCTCTTGATCTCCGGCTGCTCATGATCTCCGTGAACGCACCCGCTGTCTCCAAACCTTGCAGAGCAGCACATTGAAGCGCTTGAAAACACAGCACAACATTCCCTAATAACACTTGCAATGCATTATGACTTCAAAGGTATGACTTTAAGTCTATGACATTATTATTTATTGATTTTATTTTGTTTTATTTCTTTGATCACCAACTGCCACGACAACACACTCGTTTTTTTTTATGCAGTACTCCTGACGAACTTCACCCATTGCCCGCATCGTACCGGCTCTTAAGGTAGCTTGTGTTGGAGCAGCAGGACAAGCTCGCCATCCCGCCCGCTGCTTTCCTGCATTATTGCTCACGAAAACACAACGCACCCAGGGGAGAGATACCATGGTAAATAGGTAACCTATTTACCATGGTATCCCTCCCCTGCGGCGGCAGCTCTTGATCTCCGGCTGCTCATGATCTCCGTGAACGCACCCGCTGTCTCCAAACCTTGCAGAGAAGCACATTGAAGCGCTTGAAAACACAACACAACATTCCCTAATAACACTTGCAATGCATTATGACTTCAAAGGTATGACTTTAAGTCTATGACATTATTATTTATTGATTTTATTTTGTTTTATTTCTTTGATCACCAACTGCCACGACAACACACTCGTTTTTTTTATGCAGTACTCCTGACGAACTTCACCCATTGCCCGCATCATACCGGCTCTTAAGGTAGCTTGTGTTGGAGCAGCAGGACAAGCTCGCCATCCCGCCCGCTGCTTTCCTGCATTATTGCTCACGAAAACACAACGCACCCAGGGGAGAGATACCATGGTAAATAGGTAACCTATTTACCATGGTATCCCCCCCCTGCGGCGGCTGCTCTTGATCTCCGGCTGCTCATGATCTCCGTGAACGCACCCGCTGTCTCCAAACCTTGCAGAGCAGCACATTGAAGCGCTTGAAAACACAGCACAACATTCCCTCATAACACTTGCAATGCATTATGACTTCAAAGGTATGACTTTAAGTCTATGACATTATTATTAATTGATTTTATTTTGTTTTATTTCTTTGATCACCAACTGCCACGACAACACACTCGTTTTTTTTTATGCAGTACTCCTGACGAACTTCACCCATTGCCCGCATCGTACCGGCTCTTAAGGTAGCTTGTGTTGGAGCAGCAGGACAAGCTCGCCATCCCGCCCGCTGCTTTCCTGCATTATTGCTCACGAAAACACAACGCACCCAGGGGAGAGATACCATGGTAAATAGGTAACCTATTTACCATGGTATCCCCCCCCTGCGGCGGCTGCTCTTGATCTCCGGCTGCTCATGATCTCCGTGAACGCACCCGCTGTCTCCAAACCTTGCAGAGCAGCACATTGAAGCGCTTGAAAACACAGCACAACATTCCCTCATAACACTTGCAATGCATTATGACTTCAAAGGTATGACTTTAAGTCTATGACATTATTATTAATTGATTTTATTTTGTTTTATTTCTTTGATCACCAACTGCCACGACAACACACTCGTTTTTTTTTATGCAGTACTCCTGACGAACTTCACCCATTGCCCGCATCGTACCGGCTCTTAAGGTAGCTTGTGTTGGAGCAGCAGGACAAGCTCGCCATCCCGCCCGCTGCTTTCCTGCATTATTGCTCACGAAAACACAACGCACCCAGGGGAGAGATACCATGGTAAATAGGTAACCTATTTACCATGGTATCCCTCCCCTGCGGCGGCTGCTCTTGATCTCCGGCTGCTCATGATCTCCGTGAACGCACCCGCTGTCTCCAAACCTTGCAGAGCAGCACATTGAAGCGCTTGAAAACACAGCACAACATTCCCTAATAACACTTGCAATGCATTATGACTTCAAAGGTATGACTTTAAGTCTATGACATTATTATTTATTGATTTTATTTTGTTTTATTTCTTTGATCACCAACTGCCAAGACAACACACTCGTTTTTTTATGCAGTACTCCTGACGAACTTCACCCATTGCCCGCATCGTACCGGCTCTTAAGGTAGCTTGTGTTGGAGCAGCAGGACAAGCTCGCCATCCCGCCCGCTGCTTTCCTGCATTATTGCTCACGAAAACACAACGCACCCAGGGGAGAGATACCATGGTAAATAGGTAACCTATTTACCATGGTATCCCTCCCCTGCGGCGGCTGCTCTTGATCTCCGGCTGCTCATGATCTCCGTGAACGCACCCGCTGTCTCCAAACCTTGCAGAGCAGCACATTGAAGCGCTTGAAAACACAGCACAACATTCATTAATAACACTTGCAATGCATTATGACTTCAAAGGTATGACTTTAAGTCTATGACATTATTATTTATAATAATGATTTTATTTTGTTTTATTTCTTTGATCACCAACTGCCACGACAACACACTCGTTTTTTTATGCAGTACTCCTGACGAACTTCACCCATTGCCCGCATCGTACCGGCTCTTAAGGTAGCTTGTGTTGGAGCAGCAGGACAAGCTCGCCATCCCGCCCGCTGCTTTCCTGCATTATTGCTCACGAAAACACAACGCACCCAGGGGAGAGATACCATGGTAAATTATTATAAGGTAACCTATTTACCATGGTATCCCTCCCCTGCGGCGGCTGCTCTTGATCTCCGGCTGCTCATGATCTCCGTGAACGCACCCGCTGTCTCCAAACCTTGCAGAGCAGCACATTGAAGCGCTTGAAAACACAGCACAACATTCCCTAATAACACTTGCAATGCATTATGACTTCAAAGGTATGACTTTAAGTCTATGACATTATTATTTATTGATTTTATTTTGTTTTATTTCTTTGATCACCAACTGCCACAACAACACACTCGTTTTTTTATGCAGTACTCCTGACGAACTTCACCCATTGCCCGCATCGTACCGGCTCTTAAGGTAGCTTGTGTTGGAGCAGCAGGACAAGCTCGCCATCCCGCCCGCTGCTTTCCTGCATTATTGCTCACGAAAACACAACGCACCCAGGGGAGAGTTACCATGGTAAATAGGTAACCTATTTACCATGGTATCCCTCCCCTGCGGCGGCTGCTCTTGATCTCCGGCTGCTCATGATCTCCGTGAACGCACCCGCTGTCTCCAAACCTTGCAGAGCAGCACATTGAAGCGCTTGAAAACACAGCACAACATTCCCTAATAACACTTGCAATGCATTATGACTTCAAAGGTATGACTTTAAGTCTATGACATTATTATTTATTGATTTTATTTTGTTTTATTTCTTTGATCACCAACTGCCACGACAACACACTCGTTTTTTTTATGCAGTACTCCTGACGAACTTCACCCATTGCCCGCATCGTACCGGCTCTTAAGGTAGCTTGTGTTGGAGCAGCAGGACAAGCTCGCCATCCCGCCCGCTGCTTTCCTGCATTATTGCTCACGAAAACACAACGCACCCAGGGGAGAGATACCATGGTAAATTATTATAAGGTAACCTATTTACCATGGTATCCCTCCCCTGCGGCGGCTGCTCTTGATCTCCGGCTGCTCATGATCTCCGTGAACGCACCCGCTGTCTCCAAACCTTGCAGAGCAGCACATTGAAGCGCTTGAAAACACAGCACAACATTCCCTAATAACACTTGCAATGCATTATGACTTCAAAGGTATGACTTTAAGTCTATGACATTATTATTTATTGATTTTATTTTGTTTTATTTCTTTGATCACCAACTGCCACGACAACACACTCGTTTTTTTTATGCAGTACTCCTGACGAACTTCACCCATTGCCCGCATCGTACCGGCTCTTAAGGTAGCTTGTGTTGGAGCAGCAGGACAAGCTCGCCATCCCGCCCGCTGCTTTCCTGCATTATTGCTCACGAAAACACAACGCACCCAGGGGAGAGATACCATGGTAAATTATTATAAGGTAACCTATTTACCATGGTATCCCTCCCCTGCGGCGGCTGCTCTTGATCTCCGGCTGCTCATGATCTCCGTGAACGCACCCGCTGTCTCCAAACCTTGCAGAGCAGCACATTGAAGCGCTTGAAAACACAGCACAACATTCCCTAATAACACTTGCAATGCATTATGACTTCAAAGGTATGACTTTAAGTCTATGACATTATTATTTATTGATTTTATTTTGTTTTATTTCTTTGATCACCAACTGCCACGACAACACACTCGTTTTTTTATGCAGTACTCCTGACGAACTTCACCCATTGCCCGCATCGTACCGGCTCTTAAGGTAGCTTGTGTTGGAGCAGCAGGACAAGCTCGCCATCCCGCCCGCTGCTTTCCTGCATTATTGCTCACGAAAACACAACGCACCCAGGGGAGAGATACCATGGTAAATTATTATAAGGTAACCTATTTACCATGGTATCCCTCCCCTGCGGCGGCTGCTCTTGATCTCCGGCTGCTCATGATCTCCGTGAACGCACCCGCTGTCTCCAAACCTTGCAGAGCAGCACATTGAAGCGCTTGAAAACACAGCACAACATTCCCTAATAACACTTGCAATGCATTATGACTTCAAAGGTATGACTTTAAGTCTATGACATTATTATTTATTGATTTTATTTTGTTTTATTTCTTTGATCACCAACTGCCACGACAACACACTCGTTTTTTTTTATGCAGTACTCCTGACGAACTTCACCCATTGCCCGCATCGTACCGGCTCTTAAGGTAGCTTGTGTTGGAGCAGCAGGACAAGCTCGCCATCCCGCCCGCTGCTTTCCTGCATTATTGCCCACGAAAACACAACGCACCCAGGGGAGAGATACCATGCTAAATAGGTAACCTATTTACCATGGTATCCCTCCCCTGCGGCGGCTGTTCTTGATCTCCGTGAACGCACCCGCTGTCTCCAAACCTTGCAGAGCAGCACATTGAAGCGCTTGAAAACACAGCACAACATTCCCTAATAACACTTGCAATGCATTATGACTTCAAAGGTATGACTTTAAGTCTATGACATTATTATTTATTGATTTTATTTTGTTTTATTTCTTTGATCACCAACTGCCACGACAACACACTCGTTTTTTTTTATGCAGTACTCCTGACGAACTTCACCCATTGCCCGCATCGTACCGGCTCTTAAGGTAGCTTGTGTTGGAGCAGCAGGACAAGCTCGCCATCCCGCCCGCTGCTTTCCTGCATTATTGCTCATGAAAACACAACGCATCCATGGGAGAGATACCATGGTAAATAGGTAACCTATCAATAGGTAACCTATTTACCATGGTATCCCTCCCCTGCGGCGGCTGCTCTTGATCTCCGGCTGCTCATGATCTCCGTGAACGCACCCGCTGTCTCCAAACCTTGCAGAGCAGCACATTGAAGCGCTTGAAAACACAGCACAACATTCCCTAATAACACTTGCAATGCATTATGACTTCAAAGGTATGACTTTAAGTCTATGACATTATTATTTATTGATTTTATTTTGTTTTATTTATTTGATCACCAACTGCCACGACAACACACTCGTTTTTTTATGCAGTACTCCTGACGAACTTCACCCATTGCCCGCATCGTACCGGCTCTTAAGGTAGCTTGTGTTGGAGCAGCAGGACAAGCTCGCCATCCCGCCCGCTGCTTTCCTGCATTATTGCTCACGAAAACACAACGCACCCAGGGGAGAGATACCATGGTAAATAGGTAACCTATTTACCATGGTATCCCTCCCCTGCGGCGGCTGCTCTTGATCTCCGGCTGCTCATGATCTCCGTGAACGCACCCGCTGTCTCCAAACCTTGCAGAGCAGCACATTGAAGCGCTTGAAAACACAGCACAACATTCCCTAATAACACTTGCAATGCATTATGACTTCAAAGGTATGACTTTAAGTCTATGACATTATTATTTATTGATTTTATTTTGTTTTATTTCTTTGATCACCAACTGCCACGACAACACACTCGTTTTTTTTTATGCAGTACTCCTGACGAACTTCACCCATTGCCCGCATCGTACCGGCTCTTAAGGTAGCTTGTGTTGGAGCAGCAGGACAAGCTCGCCATCCCGCCCGCTGCTTTCCTGCATTATTGCTCACGAAAACACAACGCACCCAGGGGAGAGATACCATGGTAAATAGGTAACCTATTTACCATGGTATCCCTCCCCTGCGGCGGCTGCTCTTGATCTCCGGCTGCTCATGATCTCCGTGAACGCACCCGCTGTCTCCAAACCTTGCAGAGCAGCACATTGAAGCGCTTGAAAACACAGCACAACATTCCCTAATAACACTTGCAATGCATTATGACTTCAAAGGTATGACTTTAAGTCTATGACATTATTATTTATTGATTTTATTTTGTTTTATTTCTTTGATCACCAACTGCCACGACAACACACTCGTTTTTTTTACGCAGTACTCCTGACGAACTTCACCCATTGCCCGCATCGTACCGGCTCTTAAGGTAGCTTGTGTTGGAGCAGCAGGACAAGCTCGCCATCCCGCCCGCTGCTTTCCTGCATTATTGCTCACGAAAACACAACGCACCCAGGGGAGAGATACCATGCTAAATAGGTAACCTATTTACCATGGTATCCCTCCCCTGCGGCGGCTGCTCTTGATCTCCGGCTGCTCATGATCTCCGTGAACGCACCCGCTGTCTCCAAACCTTGCAGAGCAGCACATTGAAGCGCTTGAAAACACAGCACAACATTCCCTAATAACACTTGCAATGCATTATGACTTCAAAGGTATGACTTTAAGTCTATGACATTATTATTTATTGATTTTATTTTGTTTTATTTCTTTGATCACCAACTGCCACGACAACACACTCGTTTTTTTATGCAGTACTCCTGACGAACTTCACCCATTGCCCGCATCGTACCGGCTCTTAAGGTAGCTTGTGTTGGAGCAGCAGGACAAGCTCGCCATCCCGCCCGCTGCTTTCCTGCATTATTGCTCACGAAAACACAACGCACCCAGGGGAGAGATACCATGGTAAATAGGTAACCTATCAAT
Source organism: Acipenser ruthenus (assembly GCF_902713425.1). Classification (NCBI taxonomy): domain Eukaryota; kingdom Metazoa; phylum Chordata; class Actinopteri; order Acipenseriformes; family Acipenseridae; genus Acipenser; species Acipenser ruthenus. The sequence continues at coordinate 17,641 of NW_026708410.1, read as the reverse complement.
AGGTAACCTATTTACCATGGTATCCCTCCCCTGCGGCGGCTGCTCATGATCTCCGTGAACGCACCCGCTGTCTCCAAACCTTGCAGAGCAGCACATTGAAGCGCTTGTAAACACAGCACAACATTCCCTAATAACACTTGCAATGCATTATGACTTCAAAGGTATGACTGTAAGTCTATGACATTATTATTTATTGATTTTATTTTGTTTTATTTCTTTGATCACCAACTGCCACGACAACACACTCGTTTTTTTTATGCAGTACTCCTGACGAACTTCACCCATTGCCCGCATCGTACCGGCTCTTAAGGTAGCTTGTGTTGGAGCAGCAGGACAAGCTCGCCATCCCGCCCGCTGCTTTCCTGCATTATTGCTCACGAAAACACAACGCACCCAGGGGAGAGATACCATGCTAAATAGGTAACCTATTTACCATGGTATCCCTCCCCTGCGGCGGCTGCTCTTGATCTCCGGCTGCTCATGATCTCCGTGAACGCACCCGCTGTCTCCAAACCTTGCAGAGCAGCACATTGAAGCGCTTGAAAACACAGCACAACATTCCCTAATAACACTTGCAATGCATTATGACTTCAAAGGTATGACTTTAAGTCTATGACATTATTATTTATTGATTTTATTTTGTTTTATTTCTTTGATCACCAACTGCCACGACAACACACTCGTTTTTTTTATGCAGTACTCCTGACGAACTTCACCCATTGCCCGCATCGTACCGGCTCTTAAGGTAGCTTGTGTTGGAGCAGCAGGACAAGCTCGCCATCCCGCCCGCTGCTTTCCTGCATTATTGCTCACGAAAACACAACGCACCCAGGGGAGAGATACCATGGTAAATAGGTAACCTATTTACCATGGTATCCCTCCCCTGCGGCGGCTGCTCTTGATCTCCGGCTGCTCATGATCTCCGTGAACGCACCCGCTGTCTCCAAACCTTGCAGAGCAGCACATTGAAGCGCTTGAAAACACAGCACAACATTCCCTAATAACACTTGCAATGCATTATGACTTCAAAGGTATGACTTTAAGTCTATGACATTATTATTTATTGATTTTATTTTGTTTTATTTCTTTGATCACCAACTGCCACGACAACACACTCGTTTTTTTATGCAGTACTCCTGACGAACTTCACCCATTGCCCGCATCGTACCGGCTCTTAAGGTAGCTTGTGTTGGAGCAGCAGGACAAGCTCGCCATCCCGCCCGCTGCTTTCCTGCATTATTGCTCACGAAAACACAACGCACCCAGGGGAGAGATACCATGGTAAATAGGTAACCTATTTACCATGGTATCCCTCCCCTGCGGCGGCTGCTCTTGATCTCCGGCTGCTCATGATCTCCGTGAACGCACCCGCTGTCTCCAAACCTTGCAGAGCAGCACATTGAAGCGCTTGAAAACACAGCACAACATTCCCTAATAACACTTGCAATGCATTATGACTTCAAAGGTATGACTTTAAGTCTATGACATTATTATTTATTGATTTTATTTTGTTTTATTTCTTTGATCACCAACTGCCACGACAACACACTCGTTTTTTTTATGCAGTACTCCTGACGAACTTCACCCATTGCCCGCATCGTACCGGCTCTTAAGGTAGCTTGTGTTGGAGCAGCAGGACAAGCTCGCCATCCCGCCCGCTGCTTTCCTGCATTATTGCTCACGAAAACACAACGCACCCAGGGGAGAGATACCATGGTAAATAGGTTACCTATTTACCATGGTATCCCTCCCCTGCGGCGGCTGCTCTTGATCTCCGGCTGCTCATGATCTCCGTGAACGCACCCGCTGTCTCCAAACCTTGCAGAGCAGCACATTGAAGCGCTTGAAAACACAGCACAACATTCCCTAATAACACTTGCAATGCATTATGACTTCAAAGGTATGACTTTAAGTCTATGACATTATTATTTATTGATTTTATTTTGTTTTATTTCTTTGATCACCAACTGCCACGACAACACACTCGTTTTTTTTATGCAGTACTCCTGACGAACTTCACCCATTGCCCGCATCGTACCGGCTCTTAAGGTAGCTTGTGTTGGAGCAGCAGGACAAGCTCGCCATCCCGCCCGCTGCTTTCCTGCATTATTGCTCACCAAAACACAACGCACCCAGGGGAGAGATACCATGGTAAATAGGTAACCTATTTACCATGGTATCCCTCCCCTGCGGCGGCTGCTCTTGATCTCCGGCTGCTCATGATCTCCGTGAACGCACCCGCTGTCTCCAAACCTTGCAGAGCAGCACATTGAAGCGCTTGAAAACACAGCACAACATTCCCTAATAACACTTGCAATGCATTATGACTTCAAAGGTATGACTTTAAGTCTATGACATTATTATTTATTGATTTTATTTTGTTTTATTTCTTTGATCACCAACTGCCACGACAACACACTCGTTTTTTTTTTATGCAGTACTCCTGACGAACTTCACCCATTGCCCGCATCGTACCGGCTCTTAAGGTAGCTTGTGTTGGAGCAGCAGGACAAGCTCGCCATCCCGCCCGCTGCTTTCCTGCATTATTGCTCACCAAAACACAACGCACCCAGGGGAGAGATACCATGGTAAATAGGTAACCTATTTACCATGGTATCCCTCCCCTGCGGCGGCTGCTCTTGATCTCCGGCTGCTCATGATCTCCGTGAACGCACCCGCTGTCTCCAAACCTTGCAGAGCAGCACATTGAAGCGCTTGAAAACACAGCACAACATTCCCTAATAACACTTGCAATGCATTATGACTTCAAAGGTATGACTTTAAGTCTATGACATTATTATTTATTGATTTTATTTTGTTTTATTTCTTTGATCACCAACTGCCACGACAACACACTCGTTTTTTTTATGCAGTACTCCTGACGAACTTCACCCATTGCCCGCATCGTACCGGCTCTTAAGGTAGCTTGTGTTGGAGCAGCAGGACAAGCTCGCCATCCCGCCCGCTGCTTTCCTGCATTATTGCTCACCAAAACACAACGCACCCAGGGGAGAGATACCATGGTAAATAGGTAACCTATTTACCATGGTATCCCTCCCCTGCGGCGGCTGCTCTTGATCTCCGGCTGCTCATGATCTCCGTGAACGCACCCGCTGTCTCCAAACCTTGCAGAGCAGCACATTGAAGCGCTTGAAAACACAGCACAACATTCCCTAATAACACTTGCAATGCATTATGACTTCAAAGGTATGACTTTAAGTCTATGACATTATTATTTATTGATTTTATTTTGTTTTATTTCTTTGATCACCAACTGCCACGACAACACACTCGTTTTTTTTATGCAGTACTCCTGACGAACTTCACCCATTGCCCGCATCGTACCGGCTCTTAAGGTAGCTTGTGTTGGAGCAGCAGGACAAGCTCGCCATCCCGCCCGCTGCTTTCCTGCATTATTGCTCACGAAAACACAACGCACCCAGGGGAGAGATACCATGGTAAATAGGTAACCTATTTACCATGGTATCCCTCCCCTGCGGCGGCTGCTCTTGATCTCCGGCTGCTCATGATCTCCGTGAACGCACCCGCTGTCTCCAAACCTTGCAGAGCAGCACATTGAAGCGCTTGAAAACACAGCACAACATTCCCTAATAACACTTGCAATGCATTATGACTTCAAAGGTATGACTTTAAGTCTATGACATTATTATTTATTGATTTTATTTTGTTTTATTTCTTTGATCACCAACTGCCACGAAAACACACTCGTTTTTTTTATGCAGTACTCCTGACGAACTTCACCCATTGCCCGCATCGTACCGGCTCTTAAGGTAGCTTGTGTTGGAGCAGCAGGACAAGCTCGCCATCCCGCCCGCTGCTTTCCTGCATTATTGCTCACGAAAACACAACGCACTCAGGGGAGAGATACCATGGTAAATAGGTAACCTATTTACCATGGTATCCCTCCCCTGCGGCGGCTGCTCTTGATCTCCGGCTGCTCATGATCTCCGTGAACGCACCCGCTGTCTCCAAACCTTGCAGAGCAGCACATTGAAGCGCTTGAAAACACAGCACAACATTCCCTAATAACACTTGCAATGCATTATGACTTCAAAGGTATGACTTTAAGTCTATGACATTATTATTTATTGATTTTATTTTGTTTTATTTCTTTGATCACCAACTGCCACGACAACACACTCGTTTTTTTTTATGCAGTACTCCTGACGAACTTCACCCATTGCCCGCATCGTACCGGCTCTTAAGGTAGCTTGTGTTGGAGCAGCAGGACAAGCTCGCCATCCCGCCCGCTGCATTCCTGCATTATTGCTCACCAAAACACAACGCACCCAGGGGAGAGATACCATGGTAAATAGGTAACCTATTTACCATGGTATCCCTCCCCTGCGGCGGCTGCTCTTGATCTCCGGCTGCTCATGATCTCCGTGAACGCACCCGCTGTCTCCAAACCTTGCAGAGCAGCACATTGAAGCGCTTGAAAACACAGCACAACATTCCCTAATAACACTTGCAATGCATTATGACTTCAAAGGTATGACTTTAAGTCTATGACATTATTATTTATTGATTTTATTTTGTTTTATTTCTTTGATCACCAACTGCCACGACAACACACTCGTTTTTTTTATGCAGTACTCCTGACGAACTTCACCCATTGCCCGCATCGTACCGGCTCTTAAGGTAGCTTGTGTTGGAGCAGCAGGACAAGCTCGCCATCCCGCCCGCTGCTTTCCTGCATTATTGCTCACGAAAACACAACGCACCCAGGGGAGAGATACCATGGTAAATAGGTAACCTATTAGGTAATCTGCGTTCACGGAGATAGGTAACCTATTTACCATGGTATCCCTCCCCTGCGGCGGCTGCTCTTGATCTCCGGCTGCTCATGATCTCCGTGAACGCACCCGCTGTCTCCAAACCTTGCAGAGCAGCACATTGAAGCGCTTGAAAACACAGCACAACATTCCCTAATAACACTTGCAATGCATTATGACTTCAAAGGTATGACTTTAAGTCTATGACATTATTATTTATTGATTTTATTTTGTTTTATTTCTTTGATCACCAACTGCCACGACAACACACTCGTTTTTTTTTATGCAGTACTCCTGACGAACTTCACCCATTGCACGCATCGTACCGGCTCTTAAGGTAGCTTGTGTTGGAGCAGCAGGACAAGCTCGCCATCCCGCCCGCTGCTTTCCTGCATTATTGCTCACGAAAACACAACGCACCCAGGGGAGAGATACCATGGTAAATAGGTAACCTATTAGGTAATCTGCGTTCACGGAGATAGGTAACCTATTTACCATGGTATCCCTCCCCTGCGGCGGCTGCTCTTGATCTCCGGCTGCTCATGATCTCCGTGAACGCACCCGCTGTCTCCAAACCTTGCAGAGCAGCACATTGAAGCGCTTGAAAACACAGCACAACATTCCCTAATAACACTTGCAATGCATTATGACTTCAAAGGTATGACTTTAAGTCTATGACATTATTATTTATTGATTTTATTTTGTTTTATTTCTTTGATCACCAACTGCCACGACAACACACTCGTTTTTTTTATGCAGTACTCCTGACGAACTTCACCCATTTCACGCATCGTACCGGCTCTTAAGGTAGCTTGTGTTAGAGCAGCAGGACAAGCTCGCCATCCCGCCCGCTGCTTTCCTGCATTATTGCTCACGAAAACACAACGCACCCAGGGGAGAGATACCATGGTAAATAGGTAACCTATTTACCATGGTATCCCTCCCCTGCGGCGGCTGCTCTTGATCTCCGGCTGCTCATGATCTCCGTGAACGCACCCGCTGTCTCCAAACCTTGCAGAGCAGCACATTGAAGCGCTTGAAAACACAGCACAACATTCCCTAATAACACTTGCAATGCATTATGACTTCAAAGGTATGACTTTAAGTCTATGACATTATAATTTATTGATTTTATTTTGTTTTATTTCTTTGATCACCAACTGCCACGACAACACACTCGTTTTTTTTATGCAGTACTCCTGACGAACTTCACCCATTGCCCGCATCGTACCGGCTCTTAAGGTAGCTTGTGTTGGAGCAGCAGGACAAGCTCGCCATCCCGCCCGCTGCTTTCCTGCATTATTGCTCACGAAAACACAACGCACCCAGGGGAGAGATACCATGGTAAATAGGTAACCTATTTACCATGGTATCCCTCCCCTGCGGCGGCTGCTCTTGATCTCCGGCTGCTCATGATCTCCGTGAACGCACCCGCTGTCTCCAAACCTTGCAGAGCAGCACATTGAAGCGCTTGAAAACACAGCACAACATTCCCTAATAACACTTGCAATGCATTATGACTTCAAAGGTATGACTTTAAGTCTATGACATTATTATTTATTGATTTTATTTTGTTTTATTTCTTTGATCACCAACTGCCACGACAACACACTCGTTTTTTTTATGCAGTACTCCTGACGAACTTCACCCATTGCCCACATCGTACCGGCTCTTAAGGTAGCTTGTGTTGGAGCAGCAGGACAAGCTCGCCATCCCGCCCGCTGCTTTCCTGCATTATTGCTCACGAAAACACAACGCACCCAGGGGAGAGATACCATGGTAAATAGGTAACCTATTTACCATGGTATCCCTCCCCTGCGGCGGCTGCTCTTGATCTCCGGCTGCTCATGATCTCCGTGAACGCACCCGCTGTCTCCAAACCTTGCAGAGCAGCACATTGAAGCGCTTGAAAACACAGCACAACATTCCCTAATAACACTTGCAATGCATTATGACTTCAAAGGTATGACTTTAAGTCTATGACATTATAATTTATTGATTTTATTTTGTTTTATTTCTTTGATCACCAACTGCCACGACAACACACTCGTTTTTTTTATGCAGTACTCCTGACGAACTTCACCCATTGCCCGCATCGTACCGGCTCTTAAGTTAGCTTGTGTTGGAGCAGCAGGACAAGCTCGCCATCCCGCCCGCTGCTTTCCTGCATTATTGCTCACGAAAACACAACGCACCCAGGGGAGAGATACCATGGTAAATAGGTAACCTATTTACCATGGTATCCCTCCCCTGCGGCGGCTGCTCTTGATCTCCGGCTGCTCATGATCTCCGTGAACGCACCCGCTGTCTCCAAACCTTGCAGAGCAGCACATTGAAGCGCTTGAAAACACAGCACAACATTCCCTAATAACACTTGCAATGCATTATGACTTCAAAGGTATGACTTTAAGACTATGACATTATTATTTATTGATTTTATTTTGTTTTATTTCTTTGATCACCAACTGCCACGACAACACACTCGTTTTTTTTATGCAGTACTCCTGACGAACTTCACCCATTGCACGCATCGTACCGGCTCTTAAGGTAGCTTGTGTTAGAGCAGCAGGACAAGCTCGCCATCCCGCCCGCTGCTTTCCTGCATTATTGCTCACGAAAACACAACGCACCCAGGGGAGAGATACCATGGTAAATAGGTAACCTATTTACCATGGTATCCCTCCCCTGCGGCGGCTGCTCTTGATCTCCGGCTGCTCATGATCTCCGTGAACGCACCCGCTGTCTCCAAACCTTGCAGAGCAGCACATTGAAGCGCTTGAAAACACAGCACAACATTCCCTAATAACACTTGCAATGCATTATGACTTCAAAGGTATGACTTTAAGTCTATGACATTATAATTTATTGATTTTATTTTGTTTTATTTCTTTGATCACCAACTGCCACGACAACACACTCGTTTTTTTTATGCAGTACTCCTGACGAACTTCACCCATTGCCCGCATCGTACCGGCTCTTAAGGTAGCTTGTGTTGGAGCAGCAGGACAAGCTCGCCATCCCGCCCGCTGCTTTCCTGCATTATTGCTCACGAAAACACAACGCACCCAGGGGAGAGATACCATGGTAAATAGGTAACCTATTTACCATGGTATCCCTCCCCTGCGGCGGCTGCTCTTGATCTCCGGCTGCTCATGATCTCCGTGAACGCACCCGCTGTCTCCAAACCTTGCAGAGCAGCACATTGAAGCGCTTGAAAACACAGCACAACATTCCCTAATAACACTTGCAATGCATTATGACTTCAAAGGTATGACTTTAAGTCTATGACATTATTATTTATTGATTTTATTTTGTTTTATTTCTTTGATCACCAACTGCCACGACAACACACTCGTTTTTTTTATGCAGTACTCCTGACGAACTTCACCCATTGCCCACATCGTACCGGCTCTTAAGGTAGCTTGTGTTGGAGCAGCAGGACAAGCTCGCCATCCCGCCCGCTGCTTTCCTGCATTATTGCTCACGAAAACACAACGCACCCAGGGGAGAGATACCATGGTAAATAGGTAACCTATTTACCATGGTATCCCTCCCCTGCGGCGGCTGCTCTTGATCTCCGGCTGCTCATGATCTCCGTGAACGCACCCGCTGTCTCCAAACCTTGCAGAGCAGCACATTGAAGCGCTTGAAAACACAGCACAACATTCCCTAATAACACTTGCAATGCATTATGACTTCAAAGGTATGACTTTAAGTCTATGACATTATAATTTATTGATTTTATTTTGTTTTATTTCTTTGATCACCAACTGCCACGACAACACACTCGTTTTTTTTATGCAGTACTCCTGACGAACTTCACCCATTGCCCGCATCGTACCGGCTCTTAAGTTAGCTTGTGTTGGAGCAGCAGGACAAGCTCGCCATCCCGCCCGCTGCTTTCCTGCATTATTGCTCACGAAAACACAACGCACCCAGGGGAGAGATACCATGGTAAATAGGTAACCTATTTACCATGGTATCCCTCCCCTGCGGCGGCTGCTCTTGATCTCCGGCTGCTCATGATCTCCGTGAACGCACCCGCTGTCTCCAAACCTTGCAGAGCAGCACATTGAAGCGCTTGAAAACACAGCACAACATTCCCTAATAACACTTGCAATGCATTATGACTTCAAAGATATGACTTTAAGTCTATGACATTATTATTTATTGATTTTATTTTGTTTTATTTCTTTGATCACCAACTGCCACGACAACACACTCGTTTTTTTATGCAGTACTCCTGACGAACTTCACCCATTGCCCGCATCGTACCGGCTCTTAAGGTAGCTTGTGTTGGAGCAGCAGGACAAGCTCGCCATCCCACCCGCTGCTTTCCTGCATTATTGCTCACGAAAACACAACGCACCCAGGGGAGAGATACCATGGTAAATTATTATAAGGTAACCTATTTACCATGGTATCCCTCCCCTGCGGCGGCTGCTCTTGATCTCCGGCTGCTCATGATCTCCGTGAACGCACCCGCTGTCTCCAAACCTTGCAGAGCAGCACATTGAAGCGCTTGAAAACACAGCACAACATTCCCTAATAACACTTGCAATGCATTATGACTTCAAAGGTATGACTTTAAGTCTATGACATTATTATTTATTGATTTTATTTTGTTTTATTTCTTTGATCACCAACTGCCACGACAACACACTCGTTTTTTTTATGCAGTACTCCTGACCGCATCGTACCGGCTCTTAAGGTAGCTTGTGTTGGAGCAGCAGGACAAGCTCGCCATCCCGCCCGCTGCTTTCCTGCATTATTGCTCACGAAAACACAACACACCCAGGGGAGAGATACCATGGTAAATAGGTAACCTATTTACCATGGTATCCCTCCCCTGCGGCGGCTGCTCTTGATCTCCGGCTGCTCATGATCTCCGTGAACGCACCCGCTGTCTCCAAACCTTGCAGAGCAGCACATTGAAGCGCTTGAAATCACAGCACAACATTCCCTAATAACACTTGCAATGCATTATGACTTCAAAGGTATGACTTTAAGTCTATGACATTATTATTTATTGATTTTATTTTGTTTTATTTCTTTGATCACCAACTGCCACGACAACACACTCGTTTTTTTTTTTATGCAGTACTCCTGACGAACTTCACCCATTGCCCGCATCGTAGCGGCTCTTAAGGTAGCTTGTGTTGGAGCAGCAGGACAAGCTCGCCATCCCGCCCGCTGCTTTCCTGCATTATTGCTCACGAAAACACAACGCACCCAGGGGAGAGATACCATGGTAAATAGGTAACCTTTTTACCATGGTATCCCTCCCCTGCGGAGGCTGCTCTTGATCTCCGGCTGCTCATGATCTCCGTGAACGCACCCGCTGTCTCCAAACCTTGCAGAGCAGCACATTGAAGCGCTTGAAAACACAGCACAAAATTCCCTAATAACACTTGCAATGCATTATGACTTCAAAGGTATGACTTTAAGTCTATGACATTATTATTTATTGATTTTATTTTGTTTTATTTCTTTGATCACCAACTGCCACGACAACACACTCGTTTTTTTATGCAGTACTCCTGACGAACTTCACCCATTGCCCGCATCGTACCGGCTCTTAAGGTAGCTTGTGTTGGAGCAGCAGGACAAGCTCGCCATCCCGCCCGCTGCTTTCCTGCATTATTGCTCACGAAAACACAACGCACCCAGGGGAGAGATACCATGGTAAATTATTATAAGGTAACCTATTTACCATGGTATCCCTCCCCTGCGGCGGCTGCTCTTGATCTCCGGCTGCTCATGATCTCCGTGAACGCACCCGCTGTCTCCAAACCTTGCAGAGCAGCACATTGAAGCGCTTGAAAACACAGCACAACATTCCCTAATAACACTTGCAATGCATTATGACTTCAAAGGTATGACTTTAAGTCTATGACATTATTATTTATTGATTTTATTTTGTTTTATTTCTTTGATCACCAACTGCCACGACAACACACTCGTTTTTTTTTTATGCAGTACTCCTGACGAACTTCACCCATTGCCCGCATCGTACCGGCTCTTAAGGTAGCTTGTGTTGGAGCAGCAGGACAAGCTCGCCATCCCGCCCGCTGCTTTCCTGCATTATTGCTCACGAAAACACAACGCACCCAGGGGAGAGATACCATGGTAAATAGGTAACCTAACCTAAATAGGTAACCTATTTACCATGGTATCCCTCCCCTGCGGCGGCTGCTCTTGATCTCCGGCTGCTCATGATCTCCGTGAACGCACCCGCTGTCTCCAAACCTTGCAGAGCAGCACATTGAAGCGCTTGAAAACACAGCACAACATTCCCTAATAACACTTGCAATGCATTATGACTTCAAAGGTATGACTTTAAGTCTATGACATTATTATTTATTGATTTTATTTTGTTTTATTTCTTTGATCACCAACTGCCACGACAACACACTCGTTTTTTTTATGCAGTACTCCTGACGAACTTCACCCATTGCCCGCATCGTACCGGCTCTTAAGGTAGCTTGTGTTGGAGCAGCAAGACAAGCTCGCCATCCCGCCCGCTGCTTTCCTGCATTATTGCTCACGAAAAGACAACGCACCCAGGGGAGAGATACCATGGTAAATTATTATAAGGTAACCTATTTACCATGGTATCCCTCCCCTGCGGCGGCTGCTCTTGATCTCCGGCTGCTCATGATCTCCGTGAACGCACCCGCTGTCTCCAAACCTTGCAGAGCAGCACATTGAAGCGCTTGAAAACACAGCACAACATTCCCTAATAACACTTGCAATGCATTATGACTTCAAAGGTATGACTTTAAGTCTATGACATTATTATTTAGTGATTTTATTTTGTTTTATTTCTTTGATCACCAACTGCCACGACAACACACTCGTTTTTTTTATGCAGTACTCCTGACCGCATCGTACCGGCTCTTAAGGTAGCTTGTGTTGGAGCAGCAGGACAAGCTCGCCATCCCGCCCGCTGCTTTCCTGCATTATTGCTCACCAAAACACAACGCACCCAGGGGAGAGATACCATGGTAAATAGGTAACCTATTTACCATGGTATCCCTCCCCTGCGGCGGCTGCTCTTGATCTCCGGCTGCTCATGATCTCCGTGAACGCACCCGCTGTCTCCAAACCTTGCAGAGCAGCACATTGAAGCGCTTGAAAACACAGCACAACATTCCCTAATAACACTTGCAATGCATTATGACTTCAAAGGTATGACTTTAAGTCTATGACATTATTATTTATTGATTTTATTTTGTTTTATTTCTTTGATCACCAACTGCCACGACAACACACTCGTTTTTTTTTATGCAGTACTCCTGAAGAACTTCACCCATTGCCCGCATCGTACCGGCTCTTAAGGTAGCTTGTGTTGGCGCAGCAGGACAAGCTCGCCATCCCGCCCGCTGCTTTCCTGCATTATTGCTCACGAAAACACAACGCACCCAGGGGAGAGATACCATGGTAAATTATTATAAGGTAACCTATTTACCATGGTATCCCTCCCCTGCGGCGGCTGCTCTTGATCTCCGGCTGCTCATGATCTCCGTGAACGCACCCGCTGTCTCCAAACCTTGCAGAGCAGCACATTGAAGCGCTTGAAAACACAGCACAACATTCCCTAATAACACTTGCAATGCATTATGACTTCAAAGGTATGACTTTAAGTCTATGACATTATTATTTATTGATTTTATTTTGTTTTATTTCTTTGATCACCAACTGCCACGACAACACACTCGTTTTTTTTATGCAGTACTCCTGACGAACTTCACCCATTGCCCGCATCGTACCGGCTCTTAAGGTAGCTTGTGTTGGAGCAGCAGGACAAGCTCGCCATCCCGCCCGCTGCTTTCCTGCATTATTGCTCACGAAAACACAACGCACCCAGGGGAGAGATACCATGGTAAATAGGTAACCTGCGGCGGCTGCTCTTGATCTCCGGCTGCTCATGATCTCCGTGAACGCACCCGCTGTCTCCAAACCTTGCAGAGCAGCACATTGAAGCGCTTGAAAACACAGCACAACATTCCCTAATAACACTTGCAATGCATTATGACTTCAAAGGTATGACTTTAAGTCTATGACATTATTATTTATTGATTTTATTTTGTTTTATTTCTTTGATCACCAACTGCCACGACAACACACTCGTTTTTTTTATGCAGTACTCCTGACGAACCTCACCCATTGCCCGCATCGTACCGGCTCTTAAGGTAGCTTGTGTTGGAGCAGCAGGACAAGCTCGCCATCCCGCCCGCTGCTTTCCTGCATTATTGCTCACGAAAACACAACGCACCCAGGGGAGAGATACCATGGTAAATAGGTAACCTATTTAAATAGGTAACCTATTTACCATGGTATCCCTCCCCTGCGGCGGCTGCTCTTGATCTCCGGCTGCTCATGATCTCCGTGAACGCACCCGCTGTCTCCAAACCTTGCAGAGCAGCACATTGAAGCGCTTGAAAACACAGCACAACATTCCCTAATAACACTTGCAATGCATTATGACTTCAAAGGTATGACTTTAAGTCTATGACATTATTATTTATTGATTTTATTTTGTTTTATTTCTTTGATCACCAACTGCCACGACAACACACTCGTTTTTTTTTTATGCAGTACTCCTGACGAACTTCACCCATTGCCCGCATCGTACCGGCTCTTAAGGTAGCTTGTGTTGGAGCAGCAGGACAAGCTCGCCATCCCGCCCGCTGCTTTCCTGCATTATTGCTCACGAAAACACAACGCACCCAGGGGAGAGATACCATGGTAAATAGGTAACCTATTTACCATGGTATCCCTCCCCTGCGGCGGCTGCTCTTGATCTCCGGCTGCTCATGATCTCCGTGAACGCACCCGCTGTCTCCAAACCTTGCAGAGCAGCACATTGAAGCGCTTGAAAACACAGCACAACATTCCCTAATAACACTTGCAATGCATTATGACTTCAAAGGTATGACTTTAAGTCTATGACATTATTATTTATTGATTTTATTTTGTTTTATTTCTTTGATCACCAACTGCCACGACAACACACTCGTTTTTTTTATGCAGTACTCCTGACGAACTTCACCCATTGCCCGCATCGTACCGGCTCTTAAGGTAGCTTGTGTTGGAGCAGCAGGACAAGCTCGCCATCCCGCCCGCTGCTTTCCTGCATTATTGCTCACGAAAACACAACGCACCCAGGGGAGAGATACCATGGTAAATAGGTAACCTATTTACCATGGTATCCCTCCCCTGCGGCGGCTGCTCTTGATCTCCGGCTGCTCATGATCTCCGTGAACGCACCCGCTGTCTCCAAACCTTGCAGAGCAGCACATTGAAGCGCTTGAAAACACAGCACAACATTCCCTAATAACACTTGCAATGCATTATGACTTCAAAGGTATGACTTTAAGTCTATGACATTATTATTTATTGATTTTATTTTGTTTTATTTCTTTGATCACCAACTGCCACGACAACACACTCGTTTTTTTTACGCAGTACTCCTGACGAACTTCACCCATTGCCCGCATCGTACCGGCTCTTAAGGTAGCTTGTGTTGGAGCAGCAGGACAAGCTCGCCATCCCGCCCGCTGCTTTCCTGCATTATTGCTCACGAAAACACAACGCACCCAGGGGAGAGATACCATGGTAAATAGGTAACCTATTTACCATGGTATCCCTCCCCTGCGGCGGCTGCTCTTGATCTCCGGCTGCTCATGATCTCCGTGAACGCACCCGCTGTCTCCAAACCTTGCAGAGCAGCACATTGAAGCGCTTGAAAACACAGCACAACATTCCCTAATAACACTTGCAATGCATTATGACTTCAAAGGTATGACTTTAAGTCTATGACATTATTATTTATTGATTTTATTTTGTTTTATTTCTTTGATCACCAACTGCCACGACAACACACTCGTTTTTTTTACGCAGTACTCCTGACGAACTTCACCCATTGCCCGCATCGTACCGGCTCTTAAGGTAGCTTGTGTTGGAGCAGCAGGACAAGCTCGCCATCCCGCCCGCTGCTTTCCTGCATTATTGCTCACGAAAACACAACGCACCCAGGGGAGAGATACCATGGTAAATAGGTAACCTATTTACCATGGTATCCCTCCCCTGCGGCGGCTGCTCTTGATCTCCGGCTGCTCATGATCTCCGTGAACGCACCCGCTGTCTCCAAACCTTGCAGAGCAGCACATTGAAGCGCTTGAAAACACAGCACAACATTCCCTAATAACACTTGCAATGCATTATGACTTCAAAGGTATGACTTTAAGTCTATGACATTATTATTTATTGATTTTATTTTGTTTTATTTCTTTGATCAACAACTGCCACGACAACACACTCGTTTTTTTTATGCAGTACTCCTGACGAACTTCACCCATTGCCCGCATCGTACCGGCTCTTAAGGTAGCTTGTGTTGGAGCAGCAGGACAAGCTCGCCATCCCGCCCGCTGCTTTCCTGCATTATTGCTCACGAAAACACAACGCACCCAGGGGAGAGATACCATGGTAAATAGGTAACCTATTTACCATGGTATCCCTCACCTGCGGCGGCTGCTCTTGATCTCCGGCTGCTCATGATCTCCGTGAACGCACCCGCTGTCTCCAAACCTTGCAGAGCAGCACATTGAAGCGCTTGAAAACACAGCACAACATTCCCTAATAACACTTGCAATGCATTATGACTTCAAAGGTATGACTTTAAGTCTATGACATTATTATTTATTGATTTTATTTTGTTTTATTTCTTTGATCACCAACTGCCACGACAACACACTCGTTTTTTTTATGCAGTACTCCTGACGAACTTCACCCATTGCCCGCATCGTACCGGCTCTTAAGGTAGCTTGTGTTGGAGCAGCAGGACAAGCTCGCCATCCCGCCCGCTGCTTTCCTGCATTATTGCTCACGAAAACACAACGCACCCAGGGGAGAGATACCATGGTAAATAGGTAACCTATTTACCATGGTATCCCTCCCCTGCGGCGGCTGCTCTTGATCTCCGGCTGCTCATGATCTCCGTGAACGCACCCGCTGTCTCCAAACCTTGCAGAGCAGCACATTGAAGCGCTTGAAAACACAGCACAACATTCCCTAATAACACTTGCAATGCATTATGACTTCAAAGGTATGACTTTAAGTCTATGACATTATTATTTATTGATTTTATTTTGTTTTATTTCTTTGATCACCAACTGCCACGACAACACACTCGTTTTTTTTATGCAGTACTCCTGACGAACTTCACCCATTGCCCGCATCGTACCGGCTCTTAAGGTAGCTTGTGTTGGAGCAGCAGGACAAGCTCGCCATCCCGCCCGCTGCTTTCCTGCATTATTGCTCACGAAAACACAACGCACCCAGGGGAGAGATACCATGGTAAATAGGTAACCTATTTACCATGGTATCCCTCCCCTGCGGCGGCTGCTCTTGATCTCCGGCTGCTCATGATCTCCGTGAACGCACCCGCTGTCTCCAAACCTTGCAGAGCAGCACATTGAAGCGCTTGAAAACACAGCACAACATTCCCTAATAACACTTGCAATGCATTATGACTTCAAAGGTATGACTTTAAGCCTATGACATTATTATTTATTGATTTTATTTTGTTTTATTTCTTTGATCACCAACTGCCACGACAACACACTCGTTTTTTTTTAAGCAGTACTCCTGACGAACTTCACCCATTGCCCGCATCGTACCGGCTCTTAAGGTAGCTTGTGTTGGAGCAGCAGGACAAGCTCGCCATCCCGCCCGCTGCTTTCCTGCATTATTGCTCACGAAAACACAACGCACCCAGGGGAGAGATACCATGGTAAATAGGTAACCTATTTACCATGGTATCCCTCCCCTGCGGCGGCTGCTCTTGATCTCCGGCTGCTCATGATCTCCGTGAACGCACCCGCTGTCTCCAAACCTTGCAGAGCAGCACATTGAAGCGCTTGAAAACACAGCACAACATTCCCTAATAACACTTGCAATGCATTATGACTTCAAAGGTATGACTTTAAGTCTATGACATTATTATTTATTGATTTTATTTTGTTTTATTTCTTTGATCACCAACTGCCACGACAACACACTCGTTTTTTTTATGCAGTACTCCTGACGAACTTCACCCATTGCCCGCATCGTACCGGCTCTTAAGGTAGCTTGTGTTGGAGCAAGCAGGACAAGCTCGCCATCCCGCCCGCTGCTTTCCTGCATTATTGCTCACGAAAACACAACGCACTCAGGGGAGAGATACCATGGTAAATAGGTAACCTATTTACCATGGTATCCCTCCCCTGCGGCGGCTGCTCTTGATCTCCGGCTGCTCATGATCTCCGTGAACGCACCCGCTGTCTCCAAACCTTGCAGAGCAGCACATTGAAGCGCTTGAAAACACAGCACAACATTCCCTAATAACACTTGCAATGCATTATGACTTCAAAGGTATGACTTTAAGTCTATGACATTATTATTTATTGATTTTATTTTGTTTTATTTCTTTGATCACCAACTGCCACGACAACACACTCGTTTTTTTTATGCAGTACTCCTGACGAACTTCACCCATTGCCCGCATCGTACCGGCTCTTAAGGTAGCTTGTGTTGGAGCAGCAGGACAAGCTCGCCATCCCGCCCGCTGCTTTCCTGCATTATTGCTCACGAAAACACAACGCACCCAGGGGAGAGATACATGGTAAATAGGTAACCTATTTACCATGGTATCCCTCCCCTGCGGCGGCTGCTCTTGATCTCCGGCTGCTCATGATCTCCGTGAACGCACCCGCTGTCTCCAAACCTTGCAGAGCAGCACATTGAAGCGCTTGAAAACACAGCACAACATTCCCTAATAACACTTGCAATGCATTATGACT